>NC_048299.1:2418075-2525660 GCF_013100865.1 Trachemys scripta elegans | reverse complement strand
GCCCCCCCCCCCCCGCCCCAGCTTGGCCACGCCCCTCGTTCCTGACCCACAGCCCCACTGCCGCCCCAGCTCAGCCCATGTCCCTCACTCCTGACCCACAGCCCCCCGGCTACCCCAAGTGCGGACCCCCGCAGCTCTGCCCGGGCCCACCTGACTGATAGGCAGTGATTGCTTCATCCCTATGGGATTCGCCCAGTGGCAGCCGGGCGCGATGCTGTCCAATAAGCCGAGGGGAGCAAATGCAGGCCCCCAGCTCGCAGCCTGCCCGGGGAGGATGCTGTGTGGGGGGCTGCCCCCCAGCGGCCAGGAACCTAGCAGGGCAGCCGGGATCCCTGAGCCCCCTCCCCTCGCTGCAGGTGGCGAGCCAGGCAGATCGTGAAGAACATCCCTCCCTCGGACATGGCGCAGATCCAGGCCAAGGTGGCGGCCATGGAAGTGCTGCAGGGCTTGCGCAAAGACTGGGGTTGCCAGAGGAACTGGGGCCGGGATTACCTGTCGTCGGTGAGTGTTTGGCCCGGGGAGCTGCCCGGAGCCCGCTGGGCCAGTGATGCTGGCAGAGTGGGTTCGGGATGGGAGGCAGGTGGGGAAGTGGCGTGGCCTTGGTGATCCAGCAGGGGGCGCTGCTCTCTTGGAGGGTTGTGAAAGCAGCACTGGATGAGGGGGGCGCTGTGCTCGGGGGGGGGGGGGGCGGCCCGGCGGGGGGGGGGGGGGGGGGCAGCTGCCCGCCCGAGCATCTGCTCTCGCCGCCCACAGCTGCTTTCTGCTGCCAGGCTGCAGTTGCCATAGCGACAGGCTCCCGTTAAAGCCCCGTTTCTCCCTTTGTTTCTCCCGGGCTGGTCCCTGTGCCCCCATGCACCCCCTCCTCTGGGCTCTCCCGGCTCTGCCCCTCCCGTGTCCGGGCTGAGAAGGAATGGCTGGGGGGCCCTCGGCTCATGCAAGCCAAGCAGCATGTGGCCAGGAGGAGACCCCGGGAGTGGTGCCGGTGACTGCGTTCATCTCTGTGAGTCCGTGCCCCTGTACAGTGCAGGGGGCGATGGTCCGCCCGCAGGAGGGGCCCACCTGTCACTAAGGAGCCTGGGCGCTCCCTTAACTATCGGGGGGCCTGGCCAGATTCCAGCTCTGAGGTACGTTCTGGCTCCCATTGTGGCTTCAGCTGGATGCAACGTTTTCTTTGATTCTTTTTTTTTTTTTGGCCACGTTGCTGCGGGATGTTCAACAGCAGCTGCGTCCCACCCCAGAAGTGGCTGCATTTTGGTGCTACTCCATCTCCATGCCCCCTCAGCCGGCTGTGTGGTGCGGCTCCCTTCTGCCTAGTGCCAGGCTGAGTGCCAGTATGCAAGTCCTTCTCTTTGCCTCCCCGGTTGGTACTGCCAGGGTGACTCTGAGCTCCAGTGGCTCTCGGGCTGTGGGCAGAGTGTGTGTGGGGTCACCCGCCCCTCACTGGCCTGGGCCTGGAAACAAAACTCCCCATCCCTCCTCGGTAGGGTCATGTGCCAGGCAAGCTGGCAACTGGGCTGCGGTGGGGTGACAGGTCTCCCCTGGGCATCAGAATCCCCACTTCAATTATGCCAGCCTGGACCAAGAGCTGCCCACCCCCACGCTGCCCGTGCTGGGCATTGACTGGCCTCTTGTTCTCCTCTGGCTCAGCAGCCTGCCAGGAGCAGGTGCCTCCTTGCTACACTGAGCGTCCTTTTGCTGCCTACTTCCTGCACTGGCTCTTCCCCGGGCTGCGGCTCAGCCAGTGTTCCTCTCCCCCGGGACGATCCCAGCGTGGATCCGGCTCTCCCAGCCAGCACGTTTCAGGGGGACTCCATTGGAGGGTGCGCGGGTCTGAGTGGGCCTGCTGGGATTTTCTCCATCCAGGGGCCTGTCAGGATGCGGGAGAAGGGTGAGCTGAGGGCTGGGGAGGCATCAAGGCCGTGGGAGAAGGCAGAGAGACCCTGGACCCGGAGGGTGCTGCGAGGCAGCAGATCCCAGCTGGGCAAAGGGCTGGAGACTGAGTGGGCCTGCTGGGATTTTCTCCTCCCCATGGGCATCGCTTCAGTGCTGACAAACAGGGAAGAGCGTCAGCAGCTGACCCCTTGGCCCCACCGTGTGGGTCTCCCAGTCGAGTGCCGAGCCGCTCCTGCATAGCTCCAGGGAGCCGCTGAGCACCACAGTCGTGCTGAAGGTAGTGAAAGCCCCTTCCCGCGCCGTGCCGAATCAGCCGGCCGCCCGCACAGGGAGCTCGGCCTCCCCCTGGGCATGGGGAGATCCCACCGCAGCCCCATCTGCCTGACGAAGCCTCTCCCGGGTTCTGTTCTGCTCTCCAGGTGGCTGAAAACCCTGTCATGGCCACCCAGTTCGCCAGGAGGGTGCAGGCCCTGAGGGACAAAGTGCACTTCGGCTCGGTGCTGTTCTCCTGCCATGTTCGCAAGGTGAGGAGCCTGGCGCGGCAGGGCCCCTGGGGGGCTGGGCCCCCCTCTCTCCTGCCATGGCCCTGCTCCGTGCGCTGGACAGTGCCTGCCTCAGCCCCTCGCCCTGGGGAGATCCCCAAGCCGGCAGGATCCGGCAGGAGTTTTGGGCCCACCTGCAGTCCATGATGCTGATAGGTCATTTCCCTCCCCCCTGCCCTACAGGGACCTTATTCTGCGGGATCCTCAGTGCCCTCGTTTCTCCGAGCAGCCAGGGGCGAGGGGAAGGTTGGGGATCGGGTGTCCATGACAGTGGAGCACTGAGCGGCTGCTCCTGGGAGGGCAGGAGGGAGCCCTACCCCCCGCCCCTGGCAGGGTTGGGGCACAGGGGAGGTGGCAGGGAGTTGGGGACCCCTGGGCTGGCCCAGCTGTCTGCCTCTTGCTCAGGGCCCTGGCTGTGATTCTCCCCGCACCCCGGGTGACTTGGTCTCCCCCGCCATGCAGATCAACCGCTTTAACAAGAGCAGGGACCGGGCCATTCTCGTCACAGACCAGCACCTCTACAAGCTGGAGCCCAGGAAGCAGTACAGGGTGATGCGGACCCTGCCTCTGAGCACGGTGAGTGCCCTGCAAGCCCTCCCATCTCCCTGGTGGATCATCAGCAGGCTGGGCACCACAGCCAGCAGCCCTGATCGAAGCCACGTGGGCAGAGCAGGGATGGAGAAGATCAGGCTCAGCTGCTCTGTCCCCCTTTCAGTGCTGGCTGGTGGCAGTAGTGGGATTTCCCCAAGAGACTCCTGAACCCCAGTGCGGACAAGCAGAGTGGTTGGGGAAATGCTGGAAGTTGATCCAGAAGCAGCTGGGAAATGTCCTTTCATGGGGAAACCCAAGACCTGGGTAATAAGGCAGAATCCCAAATGCCCTTCCCACGATATTCGCCACAGCATCTCTGTTGTGCTAGGTGCTTTTCTTCAGAGTCCGTGTCCCTCCATAACACCCCGGCGCTCTTCTAAGGAGCGCTGAACTGAGCAGCAAGCTGAGACGCAGGGCACCTGTGGGCAAGTCATTGCATCAGCGGCAGAGCCAGGAACTAAACCCAGGATTCCCGACGCCTAGTCCTCTGCCCTAACCACTAGCTGCTGCTCCTTCCCGCAGCCCCCTCTGTGGTGTTACAGCGAATAGCACTGCAGGGCAGAGGGCACCATGCTGCTCCAGCATTAAACCTGGACAGGATGCAGCGGCAGCAGCATCACCACCACCCCAAATGGTCAAAAATCACAAGACAGGCCTCAAACACTTGCCTTGCTCTGCAACTTGGGGCATGGGTTACTTGGCAGGATCATCTAGGCATCGCTCACCAAATCAATTCCCTGCTGTCGCAGGAACCTGAGCCCCTCCTCTTCTCTGCATAATCACATGACTCCAGGAGCTGGGGATTTAATAGAAACATCAGGTACTGCGAAGTTAATGATAAAGGCACAAGAGCTGGCAATGCTGGGGCAGGGAATAGTCCTGCGCTTGCAGGGTGACAGATTAGATCACCTGGGCCCTTTCTATTCTGAACTACTGTGCCCTGGAGAAAATTCCCCTCTCCGTGGGGGGCTGATCTGAGGGGAGATGCCTGGTCTCTGGGCACAATGGACCACTTGGCACATGGCGAAGAGGAACATGTGATCTGGAGGGGATGACATCACCTGGACCCTGCCACATCTCCTCCCATCAGCCAATCAGAATACAGAATCATCTCCATGCGGAACAAACACTAGCCAATTTGCCATCTCATTGGCTGACGTGGTGGCCGGTTGTGGGTGGGCTTAGAAAATGAAAGACCAATAGCAAAGGGGTGACTGTAGATTCCCAGCTACCACTCTGCCCTTTGCCCCCCGGTGGCCATGTGGGGAATTGCCCCCTGCCCCCTGCCTCAGCGAGGGAGCATGGCGTGTCACTAACCCGGAGCGTGTTTGTCCTGTGCAGGTGACGGGGGTGAGCGTGACCAGCTGCCAAGACCAGCTGGTGGTTTTTCACACCCAGAACCACGACGACCTGGTCATCTGCTTCCATAAGATGCAGCCGGAAGAGGACAACCGAGTTGGGGAGCTGGTGGGGGTGCTGGTGGACCACTTCAAAACGTGAGTGATGGCATTGGTGCAAGACACAAGAAGGGACGGGGCAGGGGATCGGGGCACGGCTGGGTTAGGGTGTGGATGGGAAAACCCCGGTGGTGCTGGTGCTCTTCCCTAGGAGTCAGAGATGAACCCACGGCTATGGTGTGGTGCTCAGGGAGGTGCTGTCTTGCAGATTGGCTATAAAGTAGGACCTTGACGGTTTGTGACCATTACAGATCTTGTGGTGTTTTAGGACTCAGTCCCCCAGAATCCAGGCTAAATAGTTACATTCCCCTTCAGGTATCATCCGAACGCAATAGTCTCGATTTTCTCTCCTAAACTCTGGTGTAGCTGTTGCTGTGTGCAGTCGAGCGGCTGCTGTGTTCCACCCCAGAGGTGGCAGCATTTCAGCGCGGAGCAGAGTGGCATGACTCCGGTTCTGGGTCATAGCCCTCGCAGGGGATAACTGCAGCTAGGGCCGGGGTTAGTACTTGGCTCGGCCCCGAAGAAACCTGCAGTTGATGGCAGCTTCCCTTGGGAGAAGGAACTGATCAGCATGAACCTCTTCCCGAGCACTAGGGGCCTGCACGAGACGGTGGTGGGTCGGGGGGCTGGGTGACCGGAGCTCTGGCCCCACTGGCCCATTCAGACTCTGGCTCCCCAGACAAAGGCCACCAAACGACTATCAGCTGGTCACTGTCACTAGGCGGCTCGAGGTGACCGGCAGTGGCTAGTGGATCTGAGCCACGCCCGGGAATTATCCAGCCATGGTGGCTCAGTAGTTAACGTGTTGGGCTTGAAATCTGCCGGGGCTCCCCCGACCCGTTCAAATCTTGCTCCCGGTGAGGTGGGCCTGGATTATACAGGCTGTCGAGGAGAGGATCCCAACGGTCCCTTCCGGCTCTGTAGTCTATGACCCGCTCTCAGGCACCGGCAGCGCCTGGGGTGGATTCAACCCCACAACCGAGAGTTGAAAGGCTCCACAGCCCATTACCAACCCCCGAGCCCTCCCGCCCGTGTCTGCGCTGGCAGGGAGAGGAGCACCGGTCCCTCAGTGCCGATCTGGAGTAGCTCCATTGGCAGGGATGCTGGGCATTGATCCTGGGTGGAGGAGGCTGCTGGCGCTGGTTCCTGGCTGGGGGCAGGCAGGGGGCGTGCAGGCCGAGGGGGAACTGGCTGTGCTGCCTAATCTCCTAATCAGGCATTGTGCGAAGGCACGCGGGCCCATTGCAGCCTCCAGCTGTCACGGCAGCAAGCCTCAAGGCCAGGAGCGGCTCCCTGCCCCATCTGGGGTGGGGGGTTGGGCAGGATTAGAGAATTCTTCCTGAACCTGCTGGCCCCGCCACTGTGATGCAAAGCAGGTGCGGGAGCTGGCTGGGAGGGGGCTGAGCCCGGCTCCGGGGGCATGAAGCCGGCTCCAGAGCTCCCAGGCTCCGCGGGTTACAGCCAGGGGTGTTAGTGAGCCTTCGCCAAGGCTGTGGGCTGCTCCCCTCCCTGGCCTCCAGGGAGCACAAGGGCCCGAGCGTGGAGACTGGGGTCTCCACAAGCGGGTGTTTTCATGTGGCCGTGCTGCAGAGCGGCTGGGTGAGGGTGTGCGCCGGGGGGGACAGAACAGACCCAGATGGAGCCATGTGTGGGTGGGAGAGGGTGTGGGGGGGTGGGCATGCAGCGGTGTGTACATGCATGGGGAGGTTGTGAGAGGGAGCTCGCCCCCTTTGGGGGGCACACCCCCAGCTGAGTTGAGTGAGGAGCCCAGGGGCAGGCAGGTGCTGTGGGTCTGGTTCTCCCTTTGGCCGGCTCTGGCAGTGCCACGCTCTGTGCCCAGTGCCACGGACAGGGGCTTTGTGTCGGTAGCATGGGTGGGGGCCGTGCCATGGGGCGAAGGCGCGAGAGGCCGCAGCCTGTGCAGGTCAGGGCAGCATGGTGCCTACTGCAGGGTGAGCCTGGCGGACGGGGCACTGTTGACCCCCACGGGGCTGGCTCTGTGCCGGCAGTCCGTGCCACTGCCCACAGCGGAGCAGCAGGTGCCAGATGGATGTCTGTCTACCGGAGCCCCCGAAGGATTGACCGAGGGAGGAGAGTGGAGAGAGGGGGCTGGGGTGAGCCGGCGCCATCTGCTCTCGGCAGCTGCTGGCACAGGTCTGCCCAGACGCAGGGAAGAAAAGAGCTGTGCTGGGGGGGGGAAAGAGGGGGCTGTGCGCTGCCCCCCCTTCCTCCAGAGCACTGTCACAAAGTGGATTGCAGGGAATTACTGCCCCACACATGTACCCCCAGATGGTAACGCCCCTCCCGGGGTGGGGCCTTCTTAAAGGGCCAGCGCCCACTCTTTGCAGGGAGATAGACACAGACGGGTCAGAGTGACGGATACTGTCAGACTCGCACGGACGCGGACAGACTGCCCCAGCTCGCCCCTGCCCCACTCCCAGAGCACCCAGCCACTCCCTCTCCCTCCCCGGCAAGGTCGGTGCAGGTTGGGACAGACGTGTGCCCAGGAGTGGGCTATCCACACACACACACACACCCCCGCCAGAACTCCTCAGGCCAGGCCCATCACACCTCCCTTACACGCTCTGGAACCCAGACCTTCCTGGAGCTGCTGGCCCAGAGACCGAGCAGAGCGCCGGGCTGCCGCAAGCCCGGCCCTCTGGAACCAGTGGCTTTTCTGGTCCCCTGGTGCGACTGCCACTGCAGCTTGGCCTCCCTCAGGTGCAGTTGACCCCGTCCAGAGCGATGTGTCCTGGCTGGGGAGGGCACTACACACTGGAGAGCGGGCATGAGTCTGCCCACAAGTTCCCCTGGCTCCACTGCCTCTTGGGTCCCACACATGCATGTGCACACACATATACACACATGCCTATGCGCGCACGCACACACACACATACATACAGCTCACTAGCAGCTCCCAGTGAGACGAGCTGTCATTGGGTGGGTCAGGAGATCAGCCAGTAACATGCTGGAGGAGATCCGGAGGAGTGGGGAGGGATAGCTCCGTGTTTGAGCATTGCCCTGCTAAACCCAGGGTTGTGAGTTCAATCCTTGAGGGGGCCACTTAGGGATTTGAGGATTTAGTTGGGGTTGGTCCTGCTTTGAGCAGGGGGTTGGACTAGATGACCTCCTGACGTCCCTTCCAACCCTGATATTCTGTGATTCTATGACCCCCTGCCTGGTTTCCGTGCTGGAGCTGGCCTCTGGGCAGGGCTCTGTCAGCTCCTTGGGGCAGGGTTGGGGGTTCCTGGGAAGCGTTGTACTCTTGGATCGGCTGGTGGCCGAGGAGCTGGCCGTGGTGCTGAAGGGTGGCAGCAGGGAATTGGAGTTGCCTGGGCACTGGGCCCCGTTGGAGCCAGCAGGTGGATGTGGGCTAGAGGAAGCAGCAGCGGGGGGAGATGTCACACTGCCCAGCTAGCCCATGTGCGTGGGGGCCACGCAGGACCGTTCCCTACAGCCCTGCTTGGTCGAAGGTGCTTCCGCCCCTTTGGAGAACCCAGGCTGAGGTCTCCCTCCCCGGCTTTCCTCCTCTCCAGTCTGAACTGCCTCTCTCGCGATCCCCCGCCTCCCCGCCTGCCTGGGGCTTTACAGGCTGGATGGACAGATGGAGGGATGAGGGATGACAGGGCACCAGGCTTGGAGTCGGGACCATAGACTTGGACAAGTCACTTAATTCACAGACCTCCATTCCCGCCCTCTTTGTGAACGGCTTTGGGATCCCCAGAAGAAAGGGTCTGTGAGCGTCCTTACCCTGACTGCGCCTGGCTAGCAGGGGGAGGGTCGCCCCTGAACAAAGCATCCTTCCTCCTAATCCCAGTTTGGGGAGAGAATGGCGGGAGATTTGCCTTGTCTCCCAAGAAAACGGGAAGCTCTGAATGTCACCCCCTGCCAATGTGGGGTGAGTGTAGGACTGAGATCCGGGGTTGTCTGGCTTCTGGCCCCAGCTCTGACACCAATTCCCCTCTGTAGCTTTGGGCCAGTCATTTTAATTGCTTGGTGCCTCAGTTTCCCCATCGGTGAAATGGGAAGGTAGCTAGTTGCTGTTTGTAGCATCACCGCAGAAGGGGCCTGTTGGACCCTCCTGGCCATGCCCAGGAGTCCAGTGCAGGATTGTGCCCTACACTCTAGGGTTACGCTTCCCTCCAGAGACCGTTCCACAGCACAGGCTCAGGCCATGTGCCAGTGGGATTTTAGCCCCTAGGGCAGGCACTATACACACTGGTGTAGCTAGCCCCAGAGCGGCACTAGTGCAAGTCACACAGGGCATTCCTTCATCGTGTCGACACGAGGGTTTTCACCAGAGCAGCTACACCATCAGTGTTGGCTGAATGTGAAACATCATTAATGATCTCTGCACTGGGGCAGGGAACGCTCCTTCCACCACCACCTGCCCGGCTGAGTGGGTGGGGGATGTTAGGAAATAACTGTCCAACTGGACAGACATTGCACTAGGCTCCCCATAGACTGGGGCAGGGCAGAGCCAGATCTTTCCCCAGGCCCCAGTGTTCCCCTTCCCCCGCCCCGAGAAGGGGGCTGCCCCTTTAAGAGTCCCCACAGCTGCTCCGGCTCCTGGCTCTCATTTGCATTTCAGTCCTGACTCTCTTTTGTCCTGCCTTAATAGCCACCTAGCAGCCTTCCCTGCTCAATGCCCCGGGCTGATCCTGCCCCGAGCTCATGTCTCCTTAACACAGCGACAGCTGCTGCTCCATTCGCTGCCCCTCCCCCCCGAGACATGGCTCCTCGCCCTCGGTAGCCGAGGGCCCCACTGCCTCCCGTCTCTTTGCATCCCCACTGCACTCGCTGGACTTCGCTCCCTCCGCGAGGGCTCCCTCCCTCATGGGCACAATTAGTAATGCCCCGCTCAGATCTCCAAGCGCTGCTCAAATGAGGGCAGTGTCATTAAACCCGTTTTGCAGGTGGGGAAATTGAGGCACAGAGGGGCTGTGACTTGCCCAGGGTCATCCAGCAGGCCACGGTTTGACCCCAGGTCTCCTAAATCCCAGCCCCATGCTCCAGCCACTAGGCCACACTCCTTTAGGCCTTCAGGTCTGCTGGCAGAACTGGGCGTGGCTATCGGGCTGGAATTTAAAGCTCGCGTAGCCCTTTTATCTTTAGTGTTGGAGACAGCGCCAGGACTCCTGGGTTCTCTCCTGGCCCTGCCACTGACTCGGTGTGTGAAATGAGCACCGTGATACTAGCCACCCCCTTGACTAGCCCCAAGACAAACTCACATGCCCTCTGCCATGCGGGCCGAGGAAGGCCCTGGCATTTTGCAGCTGAGTCGGGGTTTGCTCCAGTGCCCTTGGCTCAAAGTGCCCGATCCCAGCTGTTGTGCAGCATGCTCTGTTGGTTGGTTGTGATCCTCCACCCCAGAGGTGGCTGCATTTCAGCCTCATATACCCGTCTGTAAAACGCCCTGGGATGAAAGATGCTGTGGAGACCCAAGCTACTACTCTCATTGTGTTCTGTTTGTAACTGGTTTCTGTCCCCCACTGCCCCACTCCTGGTCCCTGGGTGCTCGCAGGAGGCCAGCCGTAGCAGGGTCCATCACCCGCTCTCCTTGCTGGATGTCAGGGAATTTGCACCTCCTAGCTCCACCAGATGTATAGCTGGGGAGTGCTTGAGCTCTGAGCGTCCTCAGCCGGGTTTACGCCAACCCTGAGCCTCGTCATTTCGCCATAAACAACACACTGTGCTTCCAGCCGTGCTGGTTCCCAGAGCTCTGCAGGGCCCAAGCCAGCCGTGCTGGAGCCTGCCAGTTTGCTGGGGCATGGACCAGATGTGCCAGCATCCCACAGGTTTGCAGGGGGAAGCAAAATCCGGTGTGACGGCAGGGTGCCTGGCTGGGGTGGGGGAACTGCCGCCTTCTGTCATTGCGGGGAACCCTGCAAAGCTAGTGCCAAGCGGGAGAGAGGGGTTAGAGAAACAGCCCCTTCCAGAGCGCTCTCACCCATCTCCGTGCGTCTCCCCACACACCCTGGGAATAGCGCTAGCCCGCTGGAGGTGTCTGCCCCAGGCTGGGCTCCCCTGATCCGCCCCCCCACAGCAGTGCCAACTCAGGCTGCTCCCAGGCCAGGTCAGCATTACAGACGCCAGCCACAAGGCCAAGGCAGGGTCCCCCAGGGAGCAGTGCCCAGCGTGGCAGGATCCATACACTCTGCAGTGCCAGCGGGTGGGGGCAGCAGGGCGGCGCTAGCGTCCTTGCTGAGATGATGCTGGCCTGGGGGCTGGGAGTCCGTGTGGCTGCTGCCTGGAATGATGAGCAGATGGCTCTGATCTGCAAACCCCGACACGCTTTCCCTGGCACTGGTGGCACCTTAAAGACTAACCGATTTATTTGGGCATAAGCTTTCGTGGGTAAAAACCTCGCTTCTTTGGATGCAGAGAGTGAAAGTTACAGAAGTGAGGTTTTTACCCACGAAAGCTTATGCCCAAATAAATCAGTTAGTCTTTAAGGTGCCACCAGACTCCTTGTTGTTTTTGTAGATACAGACTAACACGGCTACCCCCTGATACTTTTCCCTGGCACTGCTGGTGTCACAAGCCACTGGCCGGCCCTTGGGTGGCAGGGCCTGCTCGCTGCTGTCCTGGCTGGCTGGAGAAATCACACGGCGGGTTCCTCTAGCTCAGGGGTTCTCAAACCTCACTGCACTGCAATCCCCTTCTGCCAGCCAAGTTATCACAGGACCCTGGTGGGGGGAGAGGGGGCCGCAGCCTGAGCCCTGCCACCTCAGGTGGGGATGAAGTTGGGGCTTCACCTTCAGCCCTGGGTGCCTGCAAGTCTAATGCTGGGCCTAGCGACCCCATTAAAATGGGGTCATGACCCACTTCGGAGTCCCGACCCACAGTTTGAGAAACGCAGCTCCTCCCCTCCGAAGATTGCAGAGCATGTATGGCCCCCTGCTAAGCCTCAGTGAGGGCAGGTCTCAGGCTCCCCTTTGGGCAGATGGGGAAACTGAGGCAGGGAGCAGCCTAGTGGCTTTCCCAAAGTTCCAGATCATGTTGAGAGCAGAGTTGGGAACAGAACCCAGGCCCTTGTATCCCAGTCCACTGCCCCCCCCTTATCTGGCCCTTACCAGCCATCACTTCCCGGCCACACACATACTGCTCTGCGTGGTGCAGTCCCCACGTGCCGGAGATGTTCCACAGCAAGGCGGGTGTATCCCAGAGGCCATAGGCCATGGGGATCGCTTGCTCGCCCAGCACTGCACCTCGACCCCGTGTTGGCTCTGGGGTCTCCGGGGAAGCACTCAACCCCGGTGAATGGGGGAGCCTGGTCCAGACATGGCTGAGACCCACGTGGGGTGCTCGGTGCGCCAGGGCTCCGCGGCTTTGCCCTCCGTGGGGCAGGGCAGAGGAACCTGTCAGAGCAGAATGCGGCTGCGGTGAGATCCAGCCGGGCGGGCCAGGCTGGCACCCTGCACACTCAGCCGCCCCTGCACAAGGAGCCGAGCTGGTGTCCCACTTTGCAGATGGCTCTGAGCCCAGAGATGGTTGCTAGGTAACGGCAGGAAAGCTCATTAACAGCTGCGACTAACTAATGAGCTGAGGAAGAAAAAAGCAGGGAGAGCGGGAAGGTGTCAAGGTGAGAGAGGAGAGGGGAGAACCCGCCCGGGCGGCACTGCCGGCTTGGCCCAGTTTGCAGCCTGGCGCCGCTCTCCCAGCTTGGCGCTGTCACTCACAGGGAAACGCCACTGCGGACATGAAGTAAAGAGGGTTCAGAGGCCATGGTGTTGGTAGGGTGACCAGATGTCCTGATTTTATAGGGACAGTCCCGATTTTTGGGTCTCTCTCTTATATAGGCTCCTATTACCCCCCACGCCCATCCCGATTTTTCACACTTGCTGTCTGGTCTCCCTAGCTGATGGGCACAGCCAGACTGACTGCGTGGGGTGAGCCGGAGGCTCAGGGCAGAGTCAGGCAGGTCCCAGCCCAGGTTGGCATCGCAGAGGGCAGTAGCTTTGCTGGAAACCTTTCCAAGGGCTGGGTCACCCAGGGAGCCTGTGCTCCCCTCCCACCTGGTCATGGCATGCACCCCTCCAGGGGTTCATCCCGCGCCGGCTGCAGAGGTGGGGGCCGGAGCCAGGAGCCAGCCCCGCCGGCACTGGCTGGGAAGAGCCCTGAGAAGCCCCCAGCCTGTCTCCTGCCGGGATGCCGCCAGCTGGAAGGCAGGGGCGGGGAGCAGGCAGACAAGGTGTGAGGCACAGGCTGTCTGTTGCAGGGACCGTGTTTCTGTGGCAACTTGGCATGGCGCTGTGTCAGCAGAGCCGGGCGCTGCGTCTACTGCCGCTGCTCTGCTCCTCTGCCATGGGCCCCGGCGTTGGCTCTGGGGCCCGCTCCAGCTCCCACTGACTCGCCGGGCTCTGACCTGTGAGGATATCAGCATGGAGCTCTGGGAGCAGGGGCCCCTCGGGGCTGGGGGTGGCAGGGAGCCGTCCCTAAGGCTGGGAGTGACCAAGGTGTGGCGCTGAGGACCTGGCTTCTTGGCCCCCCTGCATCCAGCTCCAGCCAGCGCTGCACCAAGAAGTTGGAAGGGATTCAGAGAAATGCAACAAACCCGCGCAAGGGAACAAGCGATATGGGCCAAACCCATGGCGGGTGTAATTCCAGGGTTCACCGGGGCTGGCGGCGCAGCAGGAGGAGGTGATGCTCATTCCTAAGGAGGAAGGGGAAGTGGCTTGATCCAGTGGGGTAAATCCGGGGAACAGGCGGGAGCCACATTGCTGCTGAATCAGGCCAGGCCCTGGTAGTCTTGCGATCCTGCATTGCCTTCAGGAGATGCTCAGGGTGGACGTATCTGGGATGTTTCCATCTCCACTTTCCCTGGGGCGTTTCGCTGTCTGGCGCAGACGCGTCCCACACAGGCTCTCTGTGCCCATAGCAAGCCCTGCCTCCCGGCCAGGCCTCCGCCCATCGCTGCTGCGGTCTAGGCGTGCTGCCTGCAGCACCAGGGGCCCTGGCTGAGTGGTTGCAGGGTGACAGCGGCACGGGCAGTGATGCAAAATGCAGCGATGCTGACGCAGTCTGTTCCTGGTCCTGGCCCCGTCCCCGCTCGCTGCTGGGTGGCCGCTTGTCTGAGTGTCGACAGCCCTGTTGGCAGGAGATGCAGCACCTCGCGCGGTGGAGATTTCTATCACCCCGTCCTGCCTCTAGTGGGCCCAGAACTTCATACCTAAGAGAGTTTCTGCCTAACCCCAGCCAGTTAGTGCTTGGCTCGCCCTGAAGCAGGAGGGTTAATGTCCCTTGTAATCAGTCTCATTGAATTCTGATTCCCCATATAAACGGCCAGTCCCTGTATGGGTGCTGCTCCATTCTTGGTCTGGACGATGTCTTGTGGCAGAGAGTTCCGTAGGACAATGGTGGGTACACAGGAGAGCGCCTGGACAGTACAGAGCACTATGGTAACAGGATCAGTGACCCCCCCGGAGGGATCCAGTTAGCCACCCTGTTAGCTGGACTGGGACCCTGCTTAAAGCCACCGAGTAACTTCTGTGGACTCATTGTGGAAGGAGCAGCTCCCGAACTCTGCCAGGCGCAAGAGAGGTGGGCATGGCCTAGAGGGGTCTGCGGTAGAGAGCAGGGGGTCCTGCCGGGAACGGCCAGGCGTGGGGGCAAAGAGGCTACGTCTGACTCTGGCTGGCTTCCTCGTGTCCGGGAAAGAGGGGCAATGGGAGACCATTTGATGCATAGGAGTCCGCCGGGGGCATTTTGCAACTACGCTACCATATGGCGCTGTCTCATGAGAACCTACCACCGCACTGCCCACCTAAGGGAGAATGCCCCCCCACCCCAGTGATTCCTTCCCATAGGCCTGGGAGCTGTAAGGAGACCGGCCCATCATGGGCCCCCCACTGCTGAGGGGTGGTACCTGTGAGCCAGACGCCTGGCCTGCAGCTGGGTTCAGTCCCCTGGGGCTGTGAATTGGTGCCATGAGTGGGGTTCAGGATCTCGGCTCTGGTGCCCATCTCTCTGCTAGACATTGATCCTCGGTGGGGATCGGAGCTCAGAGCAGGTGCCCAGGGCCCACCTCCTCCAGCAGCCTGTCCCATCAGTAGAGACCAGTTTCTCTTCTTTGTCTGGGGCCAGGCCCCCATCCCCTTCTCCAGACCATGTCCTCGGCCCCCGGCCCAGCCTGGTCCAGCCCCTGTGGTGATTGCCCTGCGTCTCTCGGCTCCGGCGAGGGGGGTTCGGACACGGCAGCAGGGACCATGCGTCTGTGCAGTCTGCTGGCCGCTGCTCGGCATCCTTGGAGCTGCTGACGCCCACATGCTGTGCTCTTGGGCACGGGTCAGGGATGGGCACATCTGTGCCACGGTGAAGAGAGAATCCCAGCCCGCTGGGCAGAGCGGGCAGGGGCGCGAGGCTCCCTCGTCACAGATAATCACTTCCGCAGGGTTGCTTCGCCCCAGATCTGTCTGGCTTTTATTAATATTTTACTGCAGTGCAAATGCCGCTGACGCAGACCGAGCCAGAGAGCTGGTTTATTCCAGGCTGTGAGCACGACTCTCCAGCATTTCCAGAGAGTGAGGGGGAAATCACACTGCCCCAGCACTAGGGGGCAGCCGGCCTGCACCTCCCCTAGTCAGGGGCTGCTGTGACCCCCAGTGTACGGGCTGCCCCAGCCCCTCTAGGGCTTGTGGCAGGGGGAATTGGCGGGGCAGGTCTGGCCAGGCCCACTCCCGCCCTGCCCAGAACACCCCCTGTGCCAGTGCACTTCCCCAGGGTCTGATGCCGGCCCTGGGGGATTGGAGCCAGAGGGCAACCGTGCCTCGGGTGCCAAGTGTTGGTAAGGAATCCGTGAGCACAGCCCATACGGAGACAGCCCCACAGCTGTCCGCTCGGCCACACACACACACACACAGCCCCGGGGAGAGGACGTGTGGCCGTCTGCTCCGACAGCACAGGCCTCTGCCACAGGAGCTAGAGGAGAATCTCCCTCAGCTGCTGCGAGTGGTGAGGTTTTTATCCCCTTTGCGGGACGGCCTCTAGGGGGTGACAAACTCCTTTCCCCTGTCTCTCTCGCACACACAGACATTTGAGCAGCCCGGCTGCTATCGCAGTCACGGATGCCTAGGGGCACAAGAGGGGGTAAACCCCTCCTCGGTCATCCCTCGGCCAGCGAGCTAGCAGAGGGTAACACTGCTCATCCCCCCTCCCCCAAGCCTTGGGACTCTGCTGAGAGCAAGGAGCTGAGGGCTGTGCTGGCAGGCAGGGCAGACTCAGAGAGGTGTGCGCTAGGGTTAGTACATGGAAGAGTGGGGAGACCAGGGGTCAGTTCCTGGCGTAGCCGCACACTCTATACAACTAAGTCACTTAACCTAGCTCGTGCCTCAGTTTCCCCTCTGTAAGATGGGGATCTTAATGCACTACCTTCTGGAGGGGTGGTGGGAGGGGCTGGGTTACCAAGGTGATGAGGACCTGGAGAGAGAGAACAGGTGGTTGGGGAGAGGGGCATGCTCGGGGAGGGATCCACGGCAGGGGGGCTTTCAGGTGGGGAGGGGTCTCAGAGCGCAGGAAGGGTTCCTGGTAGGCAGGCTGGGGGAGGACAAAAATCCCAGCCTGCTCCACCTCTCAGCTGCTGGAAACCCCCCCCGCCACTCCCCTTCCCCTGGCCGAGTTCCAAGGGTCACCCCTGAGCCAGCGGGGCAGCCCGAGGGGGGAAGAGGCGCCAGGCCTGGGCTGGGGGAGCCGGGAACAGTGAAGGCTGGGAGCTGACAGCCTGCCACGCTGGCCTGGCGGGCTGCCCTTGCCTCTGTTATTGCTCAGTCCCTTGCAGAGCCCCAGGGGCTGGAGAGGAGAAAAGCCACTTGAGGTCGGTGTCTGCAGGCTGGGGCGTCTCCGGAGACAGCTCCGCGGCTTCACAGACCCTGGCCTCAGCCGCCCACTGCCGCTGGCTGCAGCCCGGTCCGGGGCCACCCCCCACCTTGGCATTCCCCGCTGTGCCAGCGCTCTGATCCCTGGATCCCCAGTTCACTCCCCCCGGAGCGACCCTACAGGCCAAAGCTGGGACCCAGGGAGAGATTGGGCCGAGGGGCCCCAGAGGCTAATCAGCCCATTAGCCCAGCCCGTAGGACGGGCACAGGACGGACGTGCACCGGGGGGCAGAGGGACAGCAGGTTTTTGAGAGGCCGAGCCAGGAGGGATCTGGCCGGGGAGGACGCTGGCCGTCTCCCCCGGCGTGGCTGAGTGCTAAGGAGTGTGAACTCGGAACGGTGGGGTCTGTAAGGGCGGCGGGGTGACCGCGGCCAGTACATTGCACGAGGTGTTTGACAGGAAGGTCTCGGCGGTTTGTGGCTAGGAAAGAGGCAGGAGCGGGCCAACGCCCTGCCACAGCAGCCCTGGGTGGGAGCCCTGAGACCCAAGCCCGGCTCCTTCAGGGGGCCCCCTTGTGCCCTCCCTCGGGCAGGGAGCCTCCGTTTCCTGGTCTGTGAGCTGGGGCTTCCTTGGGCTATGGGTGCGAAGCACTGATCACGCCCCCGCGGCCGGCTCCTGCTGGGGTTCATCACTCTGTTGTGTCCTCTCCCCTTGGGCCAGCCAGGGGGTACGTGCTGCTCCTAGCATCTCCTCCCCGCCCCCAGGCCTCCTTGGGATCCTCCCGATTGCCGGGTGTCCGTGTGCTGGAAGTCCCCGCGCTCTGCTCAGGTGGGGCCGCCCCAGAGCTGCCTGCATGGGGAGGAGCTGGAGTGGGTCTGAGTCCTCCGGGACAAGCCGAGGGGATCCTGCCCTTGATGTTAAGATGCCACCCTGATCTCACTCTCTCCAGCGCACAGCTGTGTGGGTCTGCAGCTCGGGGCACTGTCCTGAGCCCTCCTGCCCCTTCAGGCACAGCAGGATCCACTCCCAGGGGCACTAGCACCAGGATCTGCCCACTCCCAGCCCCTCTGAGTGCAGCAGGATCCACCCCCCGGGCACCAGCACTGGCATCTGCCCACTCCCAGCCCCTCTGAGTGCAGCGGGATCCACCCCCTGGGTACCAGCACTGGGATCTGCCCACTCCCAGCCCCTCTGAGTGCAGCGGGATCCACCCCCCGGGTACCAGCACTGGCATCTGCCCACTCCCAGCCCCTCTGAGTGCAGCGGGATCCACCCCCCGGGTACCAGCACTGGCATCTGCCCACTCCCAGCCCCTCTGAGTGCAGCGGGATCCATCCCCTGGGCACTAGAACTGGCATCTGCCCACTCCCAGCCCCTCTGAGTGCAGCGGGATCCACCTCCGGGCACTAGCACCGGGATCTGCCCATTCCCAGCCCCTCTGAGTGCAGCGGGATCCACCTCCGGGCACTAGCACCAGGATCTGCCCTTTCAGCCCCAGCCCCCCTCCCTGCCCCATTCGAGTCGTCGTGGTTGTAACAGCCTTTTCTCCACTCAGTCGGTCTAAGCAGCAGGCAACGGCTTGTTGGGGGCAGGGGGTGTCTTTGAACAGCTGCTGGAGGGGGACGTTGGGTGCCCGGTGGCAGGTCTGAGCCAGACACCGGGCCGGGGTGGGCGCTGCCTCCACCACTGTGCTGAGGGGCGACAGAGGGACAGCAAAGGGATGCCCCGGGCTCGGTGAGGGGGCAGAGCTCCGAGGCCAGAACCGAGATGAGGCCGGGTGTGGGTGCAGGACGACGGGCGTGGGCGCAGGGTGTCTGGGAGCCCACGGGCCTGCGGGAGCTGTGTGCGGATGCCTGCACCCGGGGGTGGGGTACCCTGCTGTGGCCAGGGGGAGAGCCGGGGCCGGATGTGCTTGTGCATGGCTGGAGGCTGATGCATCCCGCTCTAGACGTGTCGGTGGCCGGGGGGTCCTGGCCCAGGCTGTTCTCCGTGGGTTCTTGTACTGCTCCCCTCGCTGTGCGGTCTGGGTTCACGGCTGACGTGCCTTCGCGTTCCTCCTCCTGCCCCTATGGCCCAGGAGCCAGATGCCCAGCCGAGCGCACCCCTGGGTGCAGCCCGATCCCTGAAGCCGCAGTTCGCCCCGGGGAGACGGCTGGGAGCTGCCTCTCCTCGCTCCGCTGGCTGGGCTATAAATAGTGCGGCCTCCCGACCAGCTGCCCTCTCCCCACAGCGCCGAAGAAACGGCCCCTTTGTTTTCCAGCCAGCTCCCCCCATGCCAGCGCGTAGCCATGTGAGCTGCCCGGGGCGATGGCCTGCGTGGCACCAGCTCCTGACTTCCTGCCCTGCTCCCTGGAGGGGCTGCCAGGCCAGGGAGAGGGGGCAGGAAGCCGTGCCACTCCCAAGACGGGGCGGAGAGGAATGCGGCGCTAAGAACGCAGGGAGATTTTGGAGTGGGGCCCGATATCCAGGAGACACCTGTGATGGGGGAGGGGGCTGGCACTGCCCTAGGGGAAGGCCAGGGGGCATCCCACAGGGGCCAGGGTCGATTAGCCCTTTCCTGCCCCCCCTGTGCTCTGGCTCTCGGGATCAAAGGTGTGGGGCAGGAGCCCCTCCCCCGCAGTTCCTAGCCCCTTGTCAGACCCCAGCCAGCCGGAAGGGGCCTTGGCCCAGCTGTTGGTTCCTGGGCTCGGTTCCCCACTCTGAAAGGACACACGCGACCTGCGGGTCATGCCGGGGTCGAGGTGGCAGCACGTGGGCTCACAAAAGCGACAGCTGTCAGGCCGGCTAGCACGGCGGGGTGGGGGTGGAGGGAAGGCAAGGCCTGGCCCCAGGGAACCTGCTCAGAGACCGATGAGTGAATCAAAGCCCCGACCGAGAACAACCGCCCACCAGCCCCTCCCTAGATGGTCAGAACGGTCCCTTCTCGGGCCCACGTGGAGAGCGAGGGCTCGTGGTCCGTTTGGGACACTCCCAGGCAGAATAACCGGGGCCTTTCGGGTTTAGCTTCTGTTGCCTTGGCTGCCCCACGTAAACAAGGCCTCAGAGATCCTTCCGGGTGATTTATCTGGCCCCGAGTGCGTCACACGGTTTGGAAGGGCCCGTTTAGCCTGCAGTCCCGGGGCGTGATTATACCAGAGCTAGCCAGCGCAAGTAACGAGCACTGAGTAACTGCCCAGCGCTCCAGGCAGGCTCGTACAGCCCTTGCCGAAGCCGCGCTGCTGAAACCTCGCTGCTCCGCTCCCCGCATGAGCTAGCCGGGGCCTGGCTAGGTGAGCTGCCGTCACGCCCTGCCAGCCCCTGGAGGCCCGCGGGCCCGCCCCCGAGTCTGGTCAGAGCTCCCCGCGGCTGCTCCCCAGGCGAGGGGGAGTCAAAGCAGCCGCTTGGCAGGCTGGCCCATTGTTGGGGTTGCGAAACGCGAGGGTGCTCATGGCTGGTTTGTACTGTCAGACTGTGCGCGTAGAGCTCTCTGGCACTGCTGGACACGGACGCCCTCGCTCACACGTGGGGCTCGTGCTCTCGGACTGCTGGGCCTCCGTCCGCTCTAACGCAGGTGGGGCTCCCTGGCGGTCAGCGGTGCTCCACCAGCTCGGTAAAGACACACTCAGGCCCAGTGTGCTTTGGGGGAGAGCTGGTCTCCACAGACACAGCTTGGTGTGGGCTACCCCGGTTCTTGAAGGCGAGCCAGGGGCCTAGCTGTGCGTGGGGTGGAAGGGCTGCAGGAGGGAGCTCGGGGGGGCGGGTCTCAGAGGCCAGGCTCCAGCCCGATCCCGGCCGTCTACACTGCTAGTGTTAGCCCCGTGAGCCGGAGTCAATTGGGCTGTGCTCGGAGACTCGGTGCCGTGGGTTTTGCTTTGCAATGGAGATGTACCCCCCCGCCCCATGTCCCTGGTCTCATCTGTGCCAACCCCCCGTGCCTGCCGAGCCTGTACTGCACCATGGCCTCCCTTCCCCCAGTTCTCTGCCCCCCTTCCACGTCCCTCCTGTGTGTCCCGGTCCCCTCGCCATGTCCCTCAGCCCCCAACACCACCTTCAGCGCTCTGTGTCCTGGCAGTCCGCTGCCTCCTCTCCATACTCCCCTGTCCTGCTTCCCTCCGCCGGAGTCCGCTGGGAGCTGTATGGTGCTGGGACGGTAATATGCTCAATTTACCAGGTTTTCCTTGCGCTGGGGTGGAGGGGCCAGGCTCACTTGCCTTCTCTCATCCCCCAGCTCTAGTGAGGGGTGGGGACATTTGCTGGGGCTGATGTATTCGTCATGCCAGCCCCAGCAAACACACTAAAGGGCATTTCTTTGCAGCAAGGCCAATAAAACCAGCCAGCCCAGGCCAGACTCCTGTTCCAATGTGTTTTTCTCAAAACATCCCAGAGAAATTCTACCGTTACATGAGCAGCAGCATGTGAGAGGTCAGGGGGTTCTGATTCTGTCAGCGGAAATGAAGGGTGGAGTTCCCAGTGGATCTCCTCATGCCAGGCTGCCTTTGGCCGTCATTACGGACTGGCTGTACAGCACTGTGGTGTCTCTATCCATGGTAGAGGTGCGGCGATAGAGCTGTGAAAGGCTGTAAACAGCTTTATTTTTGCAGTAATTATTGGGACATCAGACACAGATAAAATCATAATCTGTTTCCCATGGGGATTCTGGAATCATAAGATCTTTGTACATTAGAACCAGGCTTGGGAGGGTTCGATTTTTATCAGTAGGTGTCGATTTCACCGTAAATCACACGAGCCGACGGCTAAAATCTTTCCATCAGTAATAATCGGCAAAGTAAGAAAAATCTGCTTGAGAACTGAGTAGGGTTTGATTTCGGGGTATTTACTTGGTGTATTTTGGGATGCGATGTTGACAGGTTGTGTTTTAATGGTTATAGAGCTTTAACTTTTTGAATCTCAGCACCTCCAGTCATTAACTAATTATTGTCTAGACGGGGGTCGGCAGCCTTTCAGCAGTGCTGTGCCGAGTCTTCAGTTATTCACTCTAATTTAAGGTTTCACGTGCGAGTCATACACTTTAACGTTTTTAGAAGGTCTCTTTCTATAAGTCTATAACATAGAACTAAACTATTATTGTATGTAAAGTAAATAAGGTTTTTAAAATATTTAAAAAGCTTCATTTAAAATTAAATTAAAATGCAGAGCCCCCCGGACCGGTGGCCAGGACCCGGGCAGTGAGTGCCACTGAAAATCAGCTCGCGTGCCGCCTTCGGCGCCCGTGCCATAGGTTGCCTACCCCTGGGTCTAGACCTCCCCCCACTCCCCCTTGCCTGAGCCTCCCTTGCAATTTCCCACAACTGTGAACATTTAAATCAATGCAACAAAATGCTTAAAATCAAACATCAATATTATCCTTTGAAATTATAAAAAATCAAATTCTGCCGAGCCTAATTCTAACCCTCTCAACCGGCTCATTGGCCGGATTTCAGCCAGGCTTGGAATAATATTGTCTATTGAAGGGCTTTGCTTTCCCAAGGGGGGAAAGGTCTGTCCCCTTCCCTACCTGCGTGTTGTCTCAGACTCAGCGTTACCTCTCGGCTCTCCTGCACCTCTGTCATCTATCGTTTAGCCGTTGCTGGATTGTAGCCACGCAGCCATCTCCTTGCTTATTGCAGATTACAAAGCATAGGGCCTCTGTGACAATGCGGTTCTGGCGGAACCCAACTGAGAGTGCCAACTCAGGACAAATTGCTCAAACAGGGCAGTTACAGCCCAAGGCTGGGGTTTTTTTCACCTCTATATGGCAAACCAAACCAGCCAGACTAAGAGGACTTCGGTCTCACCCCACTGGCTAACCGCAAGTCTCACAAGCAATCTCCTTAGACACTCCAGTTTCCCAGTATTACCACCAGTGCCACTCATTATGGGGACAAATGGTTATGAAAACCAATACCCATGTAAAAGAAAAAGGTTCTCCTGATTCCAAAGGACCAAGCCCCAGACCCAGGTCAATATACAAATCAGATCTTACCCACAAATCACACTGTTGCCAATCCTTTAGAATCTAAAATCTAAAGGTTTATTCATAAAAGGAAAAGGATAGAGATGAGAGTTAGAATTGGTTAAATGGAATCAATTACATACAGTAATGGCACAGTTCTTGGTTCAGGCTTGCAGCAGCAATAGAATAAACTGCAGGTTCAAATCAAGTCTCTGGAACATCCCCTGCTGGGATGGGTCCTCAGTCCTTTGTTCAGAGCTTCAGTTTGTAGCAAAGTCCCTCCAGAGGTATGAAGCCGGATTGAAGACAAAATGGAGATGAGGCATCAGCCTTATATAGGTTTCAGAGTAGCAGCCGTGTTAGTCTGTATCCGCAAAAAGAAGAACAGGAGTACTTGTGGCACCTTAGAGACTAACAAATTTATTAGAGCATAAGCTTTCATGGACTACAGCCCACTTCTTCGGATGCATATAGAATGGAACATATATTGAGGAGATATATATACACACATACAGAGAGCATAAACAGGTGGGAGTTGTCTTACCAACTCTGAGAGGCCAATTAATTAAGAGAAAAAAAACTTTTGAAGTGATAATCAAGCTAGCCCAGTACAGACAGTTAAGAAGTGTGAGAATACTTACAAGGGGAGATAGATTCAATGTTTGTAATGGCTCAGCCATTCCCAGTCCTTATTCAAACCGGAGTTGATTGTGTCTAGTTTCCATATCAATTCTAGCTCAGCAGTCTCTCATTGGAGTCTGTTTTTGAAGTTTTTCTGTTGTAATATAGCCACCCCCAGGTCTGTCACTGAATGACCAGACAGGTTAAAGTGTTCTCCCACTGGTTTTTGAGTATTTTGATTCCTGATGTCAGATTTGTGTCCATTAATTCTTTTGCGTAGAAACTGTCCGGTTTGGCCAATGTACTTGGCAGAGGGGCATTGCTGGCACATGATGGCATATATCACATTGGTAGATGTGCAGGTGAACGAGCCCCTGATGGTATGGCTGATGTGATTAGGTCCTATGATGATGTCACTTGAATAGATATGTGGACAGAGTTGGCATCGGGGTTTGTTACAAGGATAGGTTCCTGGGTTAGTGGTTTTGTTCAGTGATGTGTGGTTGCTGGTGAGTATTTGCTTTAGGTTGGGGGGTTGTCTGTAAGCGAGGACAGGTCTGTCTCCCAAGATCTGTGAGAGTAAAGGATCATCTTTCAGGATAGGTTGTAGATCTCTGATGATGCACTGGAGAGGTTTTAGTTGGGGGCTGAAGGTGACAGCTAGTGGTGTTCTGTTATTTTCTTTGTTGGGCCTGTCTTGTAGGAGGTGACTTCTGGGTACTCGTCTGGCTCTGTCAATCTGTTTTTTCACTTCAGCAGGTGGGTATTGTAGTTTTAAGAATGCTTGATAGAGATCTTGTAGGTGCTTGTCTCTATCCGAGGGATTGGAGCAAATGCGGTTATATCTTAGAGCTTGGCTGTAGACAATGGATCGTGTGGTGTGTCCTGGATGGAAGCTGGAGGCATGTAGGTAAGTGTAGCGGTCAGTAGGTTTCCGGTATAGGGTGGTATTGATGTGACCATCGCCTTATATAGTCTTTTCCAGGTGTAAGAACACCTCTTTGTTCTTACTGTGGAAAATTACAGCAAAATGGAGCCTGGAGTCACATGGGCCAGTCCCTGCATACTTTGCTGAGTCTGAAGGCATATTTGCCTTCTCTTAATGAGTCCATTGTATAGCTGATGGTCCTTAATGGGCCATCAAGCAGGCTAGGCAGAGCTAACACCAGTTTGTCTGGGATGTCACCCAGAAGCACAGCATAAGTTTGAAATACAGACAGTATAGAGCCAATATTCATAACTTCAACTACATCACTGATACACACATATAGACAGCATAATCATAACCAGTAAACCAGAACCTTGTCTTAGACACTCCATTGACCCCCTTTATACAAGATTTGGTGCCACTACAGGACCTTGGTTGCAACAATGATCTATATGGTCCCAGTTTATGTCAATAACGTCACAGCCTCATCCTGAGCTGGTATAAGTCCACCACTGAAATTGACAGAGCTACACCCATTTATACCAGCTGTGGACCAGGACCCCAAAATTCTGAGCTGGATTTTGAGCCCTGGGAAGTTTCAGGGAGCTCAGGGGCAGGATTTTGGCTAGAAGGGGCCACTTTCAAGAGAACCTGAACTGCCCCCATGTGGGTGTCTGGCCCTTTAACGCCGTTGGCGCAGATTCCAACTGCAGCGATGGGAGATGGGTTCAAAGTGCTGACCTGTGTCCTTGGAGTGACCTGCTGCGGAGGGAGGAGGAGGTGTGTGTCCTGGGACTCCATCCAATTCCCTAGGCACAGCCCCAGGGACTGATGTTTGACAGGTGAGAACTGCAGACACCAGCGCTTTTAAGAGCAGGAGCAACAGAGAAACCTGGGTTCGTTTCCCAGCTCTGGGCCCGTCAGCCTAGATCCTCCAGTGCAGGGGTGGCCAGCCTGAGCCTGAGAAGGAGCCAGAATTTACCAATGTACATTGCCAAAGAGCCACAGTAATACGTCAGCAGCCCCCCATCAGCTCCCGCCCCCTGTCCCCAGCGCCTCCCACCCACCAGCAGCCCCACCTCCCCCTCCCTTCCGCACCTCCCGATCAGCTGTTTCGTGGCATGCAGGAGGCTCTGTGGGGGGAGGAGCGAGGGCACGGCAGGCTCAGGGGAGGGGGCGGGAAGCGGTGGAGTGGGGGCAGGGCCTGTGGCATAGCCAGGGGTTGAGCAGTGAGCGCCCCCCGGCACATTGGAAAGTTGGCGCCTGTAGCTCCGGCCCCGTAGTCGGTGCCTATACAAGGAGCCGCATATTAACCTCTGGAGCCACAGGTTGGCCACCCCTGCTCAAGTGAAATCAGTGGCAGTTAGGAGGCCTGTGCTTCCCCAGGTCAGGTGGGAGCTGGTGGCACAAGATTAGGCATCAAGACTCGTGAATTCTGCGCTCAGCTGGGCCCCGGACTTGCTGTGTGACCTTGGGCAAAGCCTGACGGACCTTCCCCAGCTCTGCCTGCTATTGTGAGAGAGCTCCAAGCATTGGACTGGGAGGCCGCAGAGCCCGAGTTCTCATCCTGTCACTGAACCCTTCCAGGCCTCAGTTTCCCCAGCCGTACCTTCCCTTGCAAGCACATGCGAGGTAAGCCAAGGCAAGAAGCACCTTCTGGCCTGTCTCCACGGCGCAGCGGAGCCGAGCCTGTTCATGTGAACGAGGTACCTGTCCGAGGGGCTACGCGGGGCAGTCAGCCCGCACGTCAGAGCCCGCTGAGGCACCTTGCCAGCGCTGTGTGGACAAGCCCTGAGAATGACTCAGGATTTGCTAGCGGTGCCGACCGGCGGGAACACGGTTAACCATGGCAGGCTAGAAATGGGAGCGGGACAATTAGGCTCCCCAATTAACACCCACCGTGTGAAGCTCACACGTCCCGGTTGTGTCAGTCTGGCAGGTGCCCCATGCAGCAGGCTGGGGTGTGAAACAGACGGGCTGCTGGCTTCGTTCCCTGCTGAAATAACAGCGGCACACGCCTGAGCCCGCCCTGCCCTGGCAAACGGCCTGGCCAGAGCTGGGTTTTAGGCGCAGCTCCTCAAAGGTATTTAGGCTCCTAACTCCCATTGGAATCAGCCAAGCTGGGCCTTAGCCACGGCTGTCGCCGCGCTCGTGCACAGGTTTGACACCAGTGCAGTGCGGCTGGCACGAGTGTCCTCGCACGCACACACACCCTCGTGCTCCTGGGCACGAGAATCACCCCTGCCGACCGGTGAGCCCTGCTGACCCGCTCTCTCTCTCTCCCCCCCTCCAGGACGAAGCGCGAGCTGCAGGTGCGCGTGTCGGACTGTATCCAGCTGAGTCTGCGCGGGAGGAAGAGGCTGGTTGCCGTGGAGACGCGCCACGAGCTGGCCTTCCCCGACTTCGGCAAGAGCCGGGACGGCTTTGTGCTTTACTGTCCCAGGAGATGAGCCAGGGCCGCCCGGCGCGTCCCGGCTGGACAGCAGGGGGGAGGGGCTGCTTGGCTGCGAACCCGCGGGGAGGAGCTGGGACGCAGGGCGCCGGGCCCTGCTCAGCATCGGGCCCTCCCTTCCTTTGGTTTTTCTCTAGGGTTTTGTAACCTTTTATTAAGTGAGTCCATCACCGTAGCCGGAGCCAGCCGGAGCCTGGAGCCCACCAGCCCCAGTGGGCAGCAGCAGCCCCGGGCCCCCCCACCCTGCCTGCTGCCTATGGGCCCTGCTCCAGGGATATCACCAGGGTGGGAAGGGCGACGGCCTGCAGGGCCCATGCAGCTCGAACCTCGTGGCCGTGGGACACCCCCAGATATGCATGAACCGTGGTCGGGCTCGGACCAGACACACCCCCTGGAACGAGGGACACGGAGGCACAGAACCCCCAGAAGCTCTGAGAGCAGCTTTGCAAGGAGCACCCCAGAGACATGCCCCGAGTCACCGGCCGGACTGCAGCGGAAGGGGAGAGACAGTCACCCAGGCCAGACCCCGCCCAGGAAAGCCCCTCTCTGCATCAGCCAGGCAGCCCTTGTCTCCCAATTCCAGCCTGTAGTGCTGCTGGGGTTGAATTGATCCGTAACCGCTCTGCTGCAGCTGCCACCATGGGCGGCCAATCAGCACCTACAGCAGCGATGTTCGCAGGGGGTGCTGTCTGGGGGGATGGGGCCAAGCCCCCCACAGCTGCTCGAGCCTCTACCCTTGCATAGCATGGAGCCAGAGTCCCAGGGCTCCTCTCATCGGTGGTCCCCTGGGCTGCTGGCTCGGGGGATCATGCCCTCACCCTCTCTCCTCCTTGGGTTCCCCTGGCTCCCAGCTCACCAACTTCTCCTTTAGCAGCTCTTCTGCCCTCTCTGTTAGCGGCTGCCCCTGGCTCTCTCCTCTTCCACCTCTTGGCTGACCCCCTGTGATGAAGTGGGAATGCTCTTAATGTTTTCTCTGAATACTATGTGGGTGCCTCAGTTTCCCCTATGCATTTCTTAGGTATGTAGGTGGGGGGATCAGGGGGTGTGATTGTTGCAGAGCCCAAGAGGGCCCCTGTGATACTGTCTGCACAGAGA
This sequence comes from Trachemys scripta elegans, assembly GCF_013100865.1. Lineage (NCBI taxonomy): Eukaryota > Metazoa > Chordata > Testudines > Emydidae > Trachemys > Trachemys scripta. The sequence goes on along the minus strand of NC_048299.1, from coordinate 2,498,335 downwards.
ATGGCCGGCAATCTGTCTCCTGGCAACTAATGGCCTGGGCCCCTCCTCTGCAAAGGTGCCAACTGAAGGTGCTGGAGAACAAAGAGATCAGGTGACCTCCTGGCCCAGGAAAGGGACAAAGGCAGATCAGGGGCTGGAGAGTTTCAGTTTGGAGCTGGCTGGGAAAATGGAGGGGAGGCTAGACAGACCTCCTGGCTTCCCCTGGCCCCCCAAGATGGACCTGACTGCGGGGGTCCTGTTGTCTGTTCCTGCAAGACCTCTTAGACTGTGTTCCTGTTGTCTAAATAAACCTTCTGTTTTACTGGCTGGCTGAGAGTCAGGAAGCTGGGGGTGCAAGGCCTTGTCTTCCCCAACTCCATGACACCCCCCATCCCCAATCTTTCACCACCTGCCTGCTTCCACCTCCCCGAGGTTTCCCCAGCCAGCCCCTGTGCTGAGTTCATTGTCTTCCCGCCCAATCCTCCTCTCACGGCTGCCCCAGCCTGCCCTTCTCAGAATTCCTCGCTCTCTGGCCTCCTCTCTTCCAGTTCTTCCTAGTCCCGTCCTTCCTCTTTGAATCCCTCCAATCCACCCTCCCCCTCTCCATCCCACCCACTGCTCCCCGGTCACCTCCTATCTCCACTGGCACAAGCTGCTCCTCTCCCCACATCACACCCATCCTGTCCATCCAGCATGCAGGTGCCAAGGTCTTCCCCTTACCCCGCATTGGCTACCTCCCCCCGTCCCCCACTCCTACTCCCATTCATTCTGCTTCTTTTTACCCTCTCCTTTCACTGCTCCCATCAGCCCCTTCTCCCACCCCTGGCTTCACACCTTCAGCCACTCTCAGAGCAGCCAACAGCCCTGCATGCACCAAGCACCTCCTCCTTCCACTCCCTCCTTGTACCGGGGATAGAAAGGAATGTCCCTTCCCTAAGCAGAGAGAGGACTCTTATAGCCCAGTCCCCTTCCCAGCATGCATTACTGCCAGGCCTACAATTCCTATCAGTTCGGGGAACTACACCTCCCAGAAGTCTCTTGTTCTGGGCTGGGTCCTTTGCCTCCCTTAAAGGGCCAGCAACACATCTCAACACCCACTTTTCCCATGAGGCTCCTCTGCTGATCTCTTGACCGCTGCACCCCCTTTCCCTCCCTCCCCCGCACACCCCTTCTCATGTTTGAAGGTTTGCCCCAAGGGTTGTATTTGCCTAGATAGGATTGTAAACTCCTCTGAGCACTGACCTTTCTTACAGCCCCAGGCATGCTTCGGCTGCTCTAGAAATAATAAGGCCAGTACAGATAACGGGCCCCACAGGGGCTCTTCGTAGTAAGGAAATGCCAATGATGCTCGTACAACTTGTGAATAAAAAGAGCTGTGTTTTCCTGGGTGCGGCTGGTGTGAGCTTTCCTGGATCGGTGCCACACTCCAGAGGGTCCTAGTGGAAGCCAGGCATGGGTTGGTTATTGATTGATTCCCACAAAAATAGGGACTCATCCATAGGCACCCATCCGGTCCTGGTCAGACCCCACGGCCCACGCCCTGGCATCATAGGAAGGGTATGGGAGAGCCGGAAGGACCCCTGGGGCCGTTGCAATGAGCAGCGTCTGGCTCTGGGGGCTGAGCGATCCATCATGTGAACTGATACCAGCTGAAGGTCACACTTCCACCTGCTTCAGCAGAGCCCTGGGCTTCTCCCACTCATGCATCCTGCCCCAGCACCTGCCTGAAGACTCCCCGTGCATCTGCCCTCAAGCCTGGTCACCAGTCAGATAGTAACACCCACCCACGTGCCCGCTTGGTGCTGCAGGCTCTGATCTCCGAGAAGGACGTGAGCAAGCCGGACAGGTAGGCTAGTGCAGGCTCCGTCACAGCACTGATCTGCTACGTCGACACACGGCCAGGGCCCAGACTCTGCTCTCAGTCACATGCGTGTAAAGCCGGCGTCTCTGCGGACTGCACTGCATCAGAATCCAGCCCGATGGCCCTGATTTGAAATGCCTGAATGGCCTGGGCTCCCACAAATGCCACCGTAACGGGGAATCCTCCAAGTCCAAGGTCTCCTGTGGGTCTCAACGACCTGCGGAGAGCTCTGGTGCTCTGAGTTCCCTGTAAGCCGCGCGGCCGCGCAGCAGCCTATTAAGCACTGCGCAGGTGCTCAGGGAATCTGCGCAGCCGGGGGAGGGGCAGCCCAGACCTGCCACGGCCAGGGCTCCCCTCCCCCAGCCTCAACTCAACCTCGGCCCTGCCCCGGCTGGGGGAGGGGCACCTATCCAGCCGCCCCAGCCCCAGAGCTGCTGCGGCAGGGAGAGGCGACTCTCCCCCCAGCCCAGGTGCTGCTGCAGGGAGAGAGAGCTGGGGGGAGTCCTCTCTCCCTGCTGTAGACCCCGGGGCAGCCTACATCCCAAACCCTCATTCCCAGCCCCACCCCAGAGCCCGCACCCCCAGCTGGAGCCCTCATCCCCTGCACCCCAACCCTCTGCCACAGCCTTGAGCCCCCTTCCACCCTCCGAACCCTCCACATGAACATCACCTCCATATTGGTGCACATAACAAAATTCATTCCAAGCACGGGTGGGAAAAATTGGAGGGACCCCTGCTGGTGCTGCAGTGGAAAGGAGCCCCCTCTCTCTGGCCTGAGAGTGAACAGTTCGGGGTGGCTGCAGGGGCCCACAGGTGGAGAGGGTGGAGGGACAGAGCACGGGGAGCTCCATCAGGCTTTCGGAGGGGTGGGAATCATAACTCCTCCCTTGGTTGTTAGCGGGCTGCAGCTGGAGCTGGGCTTTATCGCCCTCGCTTTTTACAGATTCGAAGGGAGCGCTGGGCTCACCTAGGCTGACCTGCCTCACACAGGCCATAGGCCGGCCCTGAATTACGCAGGTCTTGTAGAGAAACAGCCAACCTGGCTTTACCAATGGCCAGTGATGAGAATCCACCGCCGCCCTGGGAAGTTGTTCCGGGCCTCGTTCCCAGTAGGGTTGCCAGCTTTCTAATAGCACAAAAACGACCACCCCTGCCCCGCCCCCAGCCTCGAGGCTGATCCCCAGTGCCAATGCGAGTTTGGGACGTGGCCCCTTGTATCTGCCGAATGCTCCAGGAGAGGGACACCTCGTTCCTGAGTCCCAGGGAGGGTGGTTCTCACCACAGAGCTCCCCCGTCAGTTTCAGGTGGGCTGGGGCTGAGGTGGCGTGATTGTTGAGATGGGTGCCAGCTGAACAGCAGCACCCAGGGGAGCCCTGCAGCCTTCTCCCCTTGCACCGTGACCCCAGCAGCTCTCAGCCCCCCCGGGGTGGAGCTGGGTCAGTGTTTGGATGGGAGGCCTCCAAGAAATGCTTCGTTGCTTCGAGACGTGGTGCGGGCCATGCGGTGGGTGGTGCGCTTTCCCCAGTCAGTAGTGAGCCAACAGCCCAGCATAACACTAGGGGGCGCTGTGCTGCTGGGGGGCCTGTATCAGGGAGATGTTGGCCAATCATGGTTATTATTTATATTATTGTAACACCTCGGAGTCCCTGTCATGGACCAGGCCCCCAGCTACTTACTAAAAATCCCGCAGTGCTTTTGAAGTGTTGGGTTCCCTGGGCCAATTCTGACTTGGGGGATCCCCTCTGCCTCCTGGCAATCCCCCTGCAGAGCCCCTTGGATATGGGGTTCATCTTCACTTCCCATCCCAAACTGCTGTGCCGTGTTGCTGTGTTCCGTTGGACAGCTGCTGTGTTCTGCCCCAGAGGTGGCTGCATTTCAGTGGTGGGTGGTAATCCCTGCTCATTCCTTCCTTCACGGGGGAGCTGTGGGGCTTCTCCTGTGCTGCTGACGTACTCTGAGAGCCCCGCAGATGCAGCACCTGAGCAGGCAAAGTGAGATCAATAACAACGAAGAGTGGGCGAAGGGACTCCAGCCACCATGCCGTACAAGCCCCAGCCCTTTCTGCCCAGAGCCACTTCATGGTCGCCCTGGTGCCCGGCTGGTGGAGCACAGGGCCACAGGCTGTCATTCTAGGGGCGCTTGCTGTGTCTTCTCACCTAGAATTGGGAGCCTGGCAAAGGGTTAAGCAGAGGGAGTTTGAGATCTAGGCACCAGCTGGTACAAGTTACATCTCCCAATCAAACCCAGGCAAGAGGCTTTTAATAGCGTGCTGTTCCCAGCCGCCCCCAGCCTGCAGCGCGCTGGCTGGGCCTGGAATGGCCGGGCACGCTCAGCTGCCAGTGAAATTCCCAGCTTCACGCAACTGGAGGCCCCTCAGGAGCAGTGCTTCACTGGGAGAGCGACGCTGCAGTCACCCAGCCTCTCTCCCTGCCCGGGATGGGTGGGCCAGGCACCATCGCCACCCAGGGAGACGGCCCCCCTCCCAGCAGGCAACGTGCCACCATCCTCGGGGTCTTCGCCCTGCCTGGAGTGGGGACTGGGTGTTTCCCGCAGAGGCGTGGGGCCCAGATGCTGTGGAGCTAGCTTGCTGCTGTAACGATGCCGCCTCTGGCGGGACACGACGGAGAGTATCAATTCAGGACAAATTGCTGAGAGCAGGGCAGTGACAGCCCGAGGCTGGGTCCTTTGCACACCGAACCAGCCAAGACTTTGGTCTCACCCCACTGGCTAACCAGAAGTCAGACAAGCAATTCCCTTGGACACTCCAGTTTCCCAGTATTACCACCAGTGCCACTCGTTATGGGGACGAATGGCTATGAAAACCAATATCCCAGTAAAAGAAAAAGGTTCTCTTGATCCCAAAGGACCAAGCCCCAGACCCAGGTCAATAGACAAATCAGATCTTACCTACAAATCACACTGTCGCCAATCCTTTAGAATCTAAAATCTAAAGCTTTATTCTTAAAAAGAAAGAAATATAGATGAGAGTTAGAATTGGTTAAATGGAATCAATTACATACAGTAATGGCAAAGTTCTTGGTTCAGGCTTGTAGCAGTGATGGAATAAACTGCAGGTTCAAAATCAAGTCTCTGGAATATCCCCAGCTGGGATGGGTCTTTCAGTCCTTTGTTCAGAGCTTCCGTTTGTAGCAAAGAGGTAAGAAGCAGGATCGAAAACAAAATGGAGGGGTTTCCAGGGCCTTTTATATCCTCTGCCATGTGGAAGGACCCCTTTGTTCTTACTGTGGAAAATCACAGCAGCAAAGTGGAGTTTGGCGTCACGTGGGCAAGTCACATGTCCAGGCATGACTCAGTTCTTTACAGGTAGAGCAGCCATTGCTCACATGCTACCTTGAATGTTCCCAAGAATCATATGTGGATTGGAGTCTCCCCAGGTCCATTGTCAGTTAAGTGTTTCTTGATTGGGCACTTAGTCTGAAGAGTCTCTTCACAATAAGCTGGCCAAATGCTTCACTGGTGCTACTTAGAATCAAACACATTGAGTTACAAGTACACAGCCAATATTCATAACTTCAAATACAAAAATGATACACACATACAGACAACATAATCATAACCAGCAAATTACAACCTCTCCATAGACACCTCACTTGACCACCTTTGTACAAGAGTTGGTGCAACTACAGGACCTTGGTTGCAACAATGATCTATACGGGCACAGTCCATGTCAATAACGTCACAGCTGCGCCCAGGACAGTGCTGAGCAGCCTGTGGGCATTAGACCCCGGGACCAGCTGCCCAACTCTTCAAGCTGCAGCTGCTTGTTCCTCCTCTCCCCAGTCACCCTGCACACGCCCCAGAGCCAGCAGGGAGATGGGGAGCCGCCGTGGGGGCTGTCCAGCCTGTTCCTGGGGGAGGTGGCCCTGCTGGAGACTGAGCGTTGCCGCCACCAGCCAGAGCAGAGCCTGTGTGTTTCCCTGGCCCTCGGGATGGTCTCTGAAAGGAGACTTTGGTCTAACGTGTGGTACTAAGCCCCTGGCCACCTAGGACTCTGCCATTGCCATTTTGCTGCCCCCAGCTCCTTCTGCTCCCAAAGCACAGGCCCCTGCCACTTGAGCAAAAGGAGAATCTCCTTTAGCAGTATGAGGCCTATGACACACAGTGGAGCAATGCTGATTCCACCCAGCAGAGGGCAGTGACGCGCACGCACCCCCTCTCTAGCCAGTTCCTTGCACTGTTCTATGTATAGGAGGGAACGCTGGGGGCTGCGGTTAGAATCGCAGGAGGGGGGGGCTGCGAGTTGGATTGAAAAGCAGGGGCTGGGCCAGGCCTGGCACAGTAAGGGGGAGCTCTGGGTTAGGAACAAGGGGCACTGGCAGAGTTGGTGATGGAAGCTCACCCAGCAGCTGCCTGGCTCCAGGTAGTGCTGCCGAACCTCTCCCTCCAAAAGCCTTGTCCTCCCCCCACCCCCACACACCCACCCCAGACATGGCTGCTTCGGTACCTTTTCCCAGGCAAGTGACAGCCATGGGAACGCCCTGTCCGTCGCTCAGGGAAACAAAGGGTGAAATAAAGCCTCCAGGACACCATGGCCGTCCCTGAGCTGGGATTCAGAGCCTTTCCTCTCGCCAGGCTGGGAGGCCGTTACCAGCTGCTGCCTTTCTAACTGCAGCACATTTGGTGGGTCCCCGTCCAATTCCTGAGCCACCGGGGGTCCCGCCACCAGGCCTGGCATCACTGGGGGGCGAGGGGTGTTTCCAGCCCGTGGGGCGGCTTGGGAGAAGCTGGGGAGCAGCTGGGGGTCTGCCACCCATGCTGGACCCATCCTGCGGCTAACCAGCCTCGGCCTCCAGGAGCGTGACCTCCGTGTCCTTCACTAGCAGTGTGTGTGTCCCCAGGCCCTGAGCGAGCCGCTCTCGGGCCGCGCGTGTTCTCCTCCCCCAGCCGTGTCACAAGGCGCGTGAGCCCAGGGGACCAGCCCAGAGGCAGGAAGATGTGGCTGGACTCCTGGTTCCCTCCCCGGCCCTCTGGAGAGTCCCCCCTGGCCCCCGCCAAGGCGCCGTGCAAGGTATTCACACGGGAAAGAGCTTGTCTCTGACGCACCAGCCGGAGCGCCCTGGCTCCTCACCCAGCTCTCCAGCGACTCAGCAGGGTCAGGTCGGGCGCCTGCCCCTAGTCCGGGTGCCTCACGGACCAGCTCCCTGCCACCTCTGCCCCGGGAGGACATGGCCAGCTGCAGCCGAGCTCAGAGGCCTCCCTGTCAGACCAGCTCAGATTGCTGGTCCACAAAGGCCACTATCCCCCAACTGCCACAACCGCCAGACCCCTGGGCCGTACCGCTTGGGATCCCCTTTGGGCACATCTACACAGCAATGAAACCCCTGGCTGGCCCGGCTCGGCTGATGGGCTTGCGGGGCTGTAAAATTGCTGTGTAGACGTTCAGGCTGGGCCTGGAGCCCGGGCTCTGGGACCCAGCGAGGGCAAGAGGATCCCAGAGCCTAGGCTCCAGCATCTACATGGCAGTTTTTAGCCCCCGTGAGCCCGAGGTGGCCACAGCCATGCAGCGGGGCTTGTAGTCCGGTGGAGACGGACCCTTCGTCAGTCTCACACCAGGTCAGACCATTAGTTCAGCTGCTCTGCTCCCCTGAGCCGGTTACACTGGAGCAGACTGCAGGGCTGTCCATGGCCAACCCCCGGGAACTCACATGCTGCTCCGTCCAGACGGGTGTCCCCGATCCTCTCTCACCAGAGCAAACACTGGCCAGCTACGCCGGTATCCTCCCCTCGTGTCACGCCGGCTCCGAGCTGAGATCTAGCCAGACCCCCGGTCGCTCTAACCCAGGGTCTCTGCCAGTAACCAGGACTTGATGCTCCACAGGCACTGATGACATTCAGAGCCATCAAAGACGCAGCTCCCAGTCCCGAGCCAATCCCTGACTCCCTGGTGGCTGTGGGCGCCGTTGCATGGGGAAAGTGTTTGCTCTCAAGCGCTGGCGGTTAGTTCTCCTCGTGCCCCCTGGGTCTCGTGTTCGCTGACAGCGTTGGGCCTTCAGCCCCTCCCTGACACATCTGCTCCAGCCTGGCTCTGAGTCCCTCCCTCTGAGAGCATCTCCGGCACCTTTCCATGGCTCTCTGCCATGGGCGCTCATCACTGGGCCCAGCGCTCCGGGGACCTGGCACTGCAATGGGCCGTGCCGCTGGCTCCAGCTCTGGTATTGGCCTTTCTTTATTGCCTCCCTCTCCCGGCGCCCGGTGCTGCGGCATGCTGGGCAGGCACCTTCCCACAGAGGCAGCCCCAGGCCCTGGCCCAGAGTCTCCGGTGAGTTCAGAGCCTTGGATTGGCCCAGGGCTGCAAAGAGCTGTGGACTTGGGCCAAGATTCTGATTCCAGCTCCCTGGGATCCGAGCAGCTAAAGATGGAGAAACCGAGTGGATGCCCCCGAATGTGTCTCTGAAGGGCCGGTGCAGGGCTGCTCCCTGCCGGACGTGTGCCGGTGTCTTGTCCCGTCAATGGCTGGAAATCGTCAATGCCCCTAGGCTACAGCCCGGCTGCGTCTGCAGTGTGGGAAGGAGATGTGTGTGTGTGACAGCCCCAGGGCCAGCTGAGATCAGCACAGCCCCTACCCTCTGGAAGCCCAGTGGGCTGAGGGTGCCCTGTCATCGCAAAGAGGCACAGCCCGGAGCACAACAACTGCCAAAGCAAGGGGAGCCCCCTGGAAAGCGCCGGGGTCGCGGTGGCTTAAGCCCATGGTGGGACGAAGGGAAAGCCGGGCTCCGCGGCTGAGTTGTGGCATGATGCGTTCTCAGAGAAGAGCTACAACAGCGACAGTCAGGTGACGGACTCCAGCCTCTCTTCACCTTCGGGTCCCCGCTGGTGGGGGGCAGAGCAGAGCAATTAGCCCCAGGACTCCTGGGTTCCATTCCCAGCTCCTTGTATTTATGTCCTTGGGCAAGTCGCTGGTTCCCTCCCCTAGCAAAGGGGGAATGCTAACAGCTCCGCCCCCAGATCGATGCGAGGGGCATTACTGTTGGCGATGTGCTTTGAGATCCCTCTGGCGGGGGCCGTGTCCCTGCAAAGTGCTGCTGTTCCCTGGCCTGGGCTTTGGAGCAGCCCCGCAGGTGCAGAGCCGGGTCCTGAAGAATCCATCCCAGGGGTTGAATTTTTCACCCCAAGCTGAGATTCTGCAGTCAGGGCTGGACTCCCTGGCACATTCTGCCGCTGCAGAATAAGGGGAACGCCGAGCTTTGCTAAGGAGTCGGGGCCATATTTATCGGGTAATTCCCGGCCCAGCCTTGGACACGGAAATCCCCCTCGGGCAGGGCCCCATCTCCTGGGGCTGTTTGTGGCTGGTGTCGCAGCACTAGCAAAGCAGGAGGCCAGTGGTCGGCCGGCTTACGAGGAAAGTCCTTCACCAGCCACTGAGCACTGGCTGCTGCATGAGCTCCAGCGGGGAACACGCAGGGCTCCCGGCCAGGTGTGCCTGACGGGTTCGAAAGGCAGTGGAGATCCTGACTGGAGAAGCGCCTGCGCTGAAGAGGCTGCTGATGGGTGTCAATGTGGCCGCGGTGGAAATGGATTGCTCTGGTTTAGCCCCGCCAGCCACCCCCTCCCCAAAGCTGTGCAAATCCTGCTCCTACCAACGGGCTAAGAAACATCCCCTCTAGGCAGGCAGCTCAACGCCGAGCCAGCAGTGTCCAAACAGGGCTGCCGTGATGAAAGGTGCTGGGCCTGGCCGGCTTCCAGTGGCCACTCCAGAACCCCAGTTGGCAGCACTGTGCCCATAAGACTGGCACCCCAGTTTGAAAGGAGGGGTTCCTAAGCATCGTGCACTCGCCCAAGGCTAATGATCAAACGCGAGGCTCCCACATGTGGATGCTGGGCATGAAGCGCTGTGGGTCTATCTACCCTGCAGTCGGAGCGGTGACCACAGCACTGCGGGACGTACCCGCCGGCGCACGGCTAACGAGAGCCCATGCAGATAGCCCGGCTCTGTGCTGCCGCGGCCTCACTGCAATTTTTAGCTGTGCGAGGTGGGCAAAGCGAGCGCCAGTCTGCAAACCCATGTGGCAATCACACCTCGGCTAGCCATGTAGCCCCCCGTCCCTCCCACACACACACATGAAGGCTGCAGACCTGGCCACAGTTTAGAGGCCTTAGTTGGAAGCAGCAAGAGGTTTCATCGATGTATATTTTTAAAAATCAGCCATTGGCTCTGCCTGATCCCCGCTCTCCTAAATATCTGTGGGCTCTGCTGTCAGGGGCGGTGCTGTGAAGGGCAGGCAGGAGAGGCAGGTGCAGAACTTCAACCTCGATGGCACAGAATCGTGTTCAAACAATGCCTCGGTCTGTAAAACCCAAAACAACTCACCACAGCTGTGTCCGTGTCACGGAACAGGCGTGACCTTGGTCTGTGTCACGGAACAGGCGTGCCCTGGCTCTGTGGCACTGCGCTTTGCTGTCTCCTGCCCAGATAGATGGCCCAGCAGCAGGTGGTGAGACTGACATGGAAATTGCACTTGGCCACTTTAACTCGAAGCTATTGGGCCCAAAATCGTGATTTTTTTTCTTCCTTAAAGAGAGGTGTTGGTTTCCTTACAAAGAGCTACAGATTTGTGAGTGTTATTGGCTGCGGGGAAGGCAGAAGGTTTAAACCCTGCCCTGTAGTGCAGGAGACCCAGGGGGGCTCGGCAGTGGGTCGACGCAGTGGGAGCTGGGGACACTGCAGCTGGGCCCGGGTGGGGGGCTCGGCGGTGGGTCGGCGCAGTGGGAGCCGGGGACACTGCAGCTGGGCCCGGGCGGGGGGCTCGGCGGTGGGTCGGCGCAGTGGGAGCCGGGGACACTGCAGCCGCCGCCCTCTGGTTCGCTCCCTCTTTCCTGTCTCTCCGTGTGGCTTCTGCGTTTCCTCCCTGCTGCAGCTCCCAACTCCCATCTTTGCGTGCTCTGTGCCCAGTCCCTCCTCTGAACTGATCAGCCACTGACCAGTTATCGTGGCCCCTGGATTGACCCTCCCGTGAGGTTACTGGGGTGCTGAGGAGCTCACATGTCCGAGGCCCTGTTCAGAGCTGGCTGCAGATTCAGGCACATCACCGCCTCCGGTTCCCCTGACCCCTGGGTTACTTCACAGCCAGAAGCTGGAAACGTCCCTTTTTTCCAATGAAAGCTTAGCCCTTGGGCAAGCTGGATGCACCTCTCAGGTCACATTAAGATAGTAAATGAGTCAGCTCTGCCTGTGGGCCCCCTGTTTGAAACCCCTCAGCTAGGGCACAAGCCAACCGCACACTCATGGCAGATAGGAAGGAAATTTCCCCTATGGGCAGGTTGTTCCCTCACTGGCCATAGCAGAGCTCCTTGCATCTTCTTCTGGACTAGATGGATGGCTGGTCTGATCTGGTGTGGCAACCATAAGAACATAAGAACGGCCACACTGGGTCAGACCAAGGGTCCATCTAGCCCAGTCTCCTGTCTGCGGACAGTGGCCAATGCCAGGTGCCCCAGAGGGAATGAACAGAACAGGGAATCATCAAGTGATCCATCCCCTGTCGCCCATTACCAGCTTCTGGCAAACAGAGGCTAAGGACACCATCCCTGCCCATCCTGGCTAATAACCATTAATGGACCTATCCTCCATGAACGTATCTAGTACTTTTTTGAACCCTGTTATGGTCTTGGCCTTCACAACATCCTCTGGCAAGGAGTTCCACAGGTTGACTCTGCGCTGTGTGAAGAAATACTTCCTTTTGTTTTAAACCAGACAATGAAACTCACCAGAAACTGAAATTGACCAACTTTGATTCACTAAGCTAAAGCGCCACAAGAGAACAAATGCCTTAAATGGTTAAATGTTCTAATGGATTTGATTTTAATTGCTGCCCTTTTAATAGCCCGGAGTGATGCTAGCAACATGCAGAAGGAGCTATTGGCAACGGTGTTTATCTTGACAATGCCCCAGTGATAAGAACAACCTTCCTCGGCTTATTCTTCCGAAGAACGAACCGGTGCGTGGCTGTGATGCTCGCTATTTTTACAGGGATGACTTCCTAGAATCCTCCCTTTAAAACCCGCGCAGTAGCGTCATTCAGCAGTGACAGGTGGCAGTGGGAGGCGAACCTGACAAACACGTCAACAGATGATGGGAAGACGAGCGGGATCAGTTAACAGCCCCGAGTCAAACGAGGACAGTCTCAGAGACAAGCTGCAGCAGGAGAGATGGGTTCAAACCTCGGAAAAGCTTCATAGGGTAAAATCTGCCTGGAGGCCAGGGAGGAAATCAGTGGAGTGACACCTACTAGCCTCAGGTCTACATGCTTTTTGGAAGGACTTGCAACGTGATTTAGTGGCTAAAGCAGCAGCCTGGCAGTCAGGAGTCCTGTGTTCTGCTCTTAACTCTGCCACCGACGTGCTGTGCGTCCTTGGGCTTGTCACTTCATTCTTCTGTGCCTTGGATTCCCTGTGTAGACAGCCAGCTCTCCAAGGCAGGGCCTGTCTCTTCCTTCCAGGTGTGGCCCCATTGGAGCTGGGAGCTCGAGGAGACAGACCTGTGTTAGCTCCAATCCATCTAGTGTGCTGAAAGTAGCCACGTCGCTGCAGCTGCAGGAGTGGGGAAGGGGCTGGGCACCCCAGGGACCTGCCTCGCATCCTCGGATGGGATTGTAGGTGGGGCAGCTAGCCCCTCCCCCAGCTGCAGCTATGCTGCTGTAGTTTGAACGCGAGCTTGGTCAGCGCTATCACGGGGATGTCTGCTCACGCTGGAAGTGGCACCTCTGCCCCGCGTGGAGACAGGCCCCAGGTGGATGGGCAGCACCTAGCGCAGTGGGGCCCTGCTCTCAGTTGGCGCCTGTAGGTGATCCCAGAGGGCCAGAGTTCAAGGCCAGAAGGGCTCAGCAGATCATCCAGTCTGCCCCCCTGTACATCACAGGCCACCAACACCCCCCAGCACCCCCACACTAAACCCGATAATCCTGGGGAGTGACCCGCACCCCATGCTGCAGAGGAAGGTGAACCCCCACCCCCAGGTCACTGCTAGACTGACCTAGGGTGAAATTCCTTCCCGACCCCCACATAGGGCGGTTGGTTTGACCCTGAGCGCATGTCAGAAGCTGGGAATGGGCAATGGGGGATGGATCACTTGGTGATTCCCTGTTGTGTTCATTCCCTCTGGGGCACCTGGCATTGGCCACTGTCGGCAGACAGGACACTCGGCTGGATGGACCTTTGGTCTGACCCAGTACGGCCATTCTTATGTCAGGAGTACAGCCCTGCAGCTGCACCTGCTCAGTCCGGCAGACGGCGTTATGAGGCTGCCTGAGCAGCTGAGGAAGCAGCGATCCCGTTCTTAAGCCCAGGAGCAGCTGTAGCTTGCTGGGGACCAGGTCATGAGGCCTAGTGATCAGAGTCAAGGGGCGAGACAGAGTCGGAGTCAGGGCAGGCAGGAACAGGGCTGGTTCTGAGTCAGGAGCAAGGCAGGGACAGGACTTGACCAAGGCTGGGGGCAGGGCAGGGGCTAGCCTGGAGCTGTGGAGGAGCAAAGCGGGAGCAGGGCTTGGAGAGAACTGAGCCCAGGGAAGCAGAGACTCGGCGGGTGTGTGCGTGGCGCAGCCAGCGAGCTGGCGCTCGGGCTGGGCATAAGAACTGCACCGCTGGCTTCCTCGGCAGGTCAGGCAGGGTGGGGCCGTCAGGCCACCTGGCTGGTTTGTTCACCTGTTGGGGGTCCTGAGCAGGTGCGGCTGCGGGACCTTCTTCCTGACAGCATGTGAGCAAGACCCAGCCAGCCGAGCCCTGAGCGAGCGGATGAGGGAGGAAAACCATCATGCAAATCATTAACTGTAATAAGCTACCCCTGGCACCACGGAGCTGCGTTTGCAGAAGAGGTTTAAGGCTTTGCCTAGATTCCCACTTGTCAGGATGGATCCGGGATAATAACATGGACTGTGCCTCATGGGGAAGGATCAGATCCCAGCTGGACTAGAGTGTCCCTTCATCCCAAAGGATCTGGCCCTCTGCGCGCTTCCGTCCGTCCCATGGGAGGATGCCGAGGTCACGGCCTGGGCAGTGTTTAGACACTCAGATCTCCTGCGCTCTCGCTGGACGCCATGACCTGATTGCTGTGCAACCCCCAAAGGGATCCCAGCACTCAGGGGCAAGCAGCAGTAAACGAATCCCAGTCCATCCAGGGAGGCTGCTTTGTTCCAGCCCCCCCACATCCCTCACCCCCCCCCACACACACACACACATTCCCGGCGGTGGGAGGGTGGTGCTCGAAAGAGGAAGAAGAGATTCAGAAAAGCAAGGTGAGCTGGGAACGCGTTTGGAATGTCTTGGGATCACTGGGCTCTAATCATCAAGCCAGCAGGAACCCCAGGCTGGCGGCGTCTGCTCCGGAGAAGGGGCAGGCAGGGCGCCCTTGTGCCTAAGGCACATGGGTAGGAGGCTGAAGAGCCGGGCGCTCATCCTGGCCATGCCAGGGGCAAAACACTTAGGCCAAGAGTTTCTGGCTTTAGGGTCCATGCTTAGGCACCTAAAGGAGTGGCCTGATTTCAGAAATGCTGCCCCCCCGCCTCCCATTCACATTGACTCCACTGTCGTAGCCCTGGCTTGAGCCACCAGAAATCTGCCATTTCCTAACCTTAGCGCCCCGCGAAACATTCGAACGCTTTGCTCTGATCGCTCGCTGGCTCCGTTTCCCCGTGGGTGGGATTCTTCACAGCACATAATGGCTTCTGGGCATAGCAGTGTGTGTGACGAACAGTTTCACCCTCAGGCAGCTGTGCCCCCAAACCCTCGTGAGCTGACCCGGGCCGTGGTTTTGCCTCCTTCTAGAGGCGGCACAGCCTTCCCCTCCTCCAACGGGACGCGAGCAGTCTGGGGTCCAGGCTTTTTCCCAGCTGCTGTAGCCTATAGGGTGTTTGGCCCATGCGCTGGATGAGATCCGCTGACCCTCTAAGTGCCTCTGAAGATCGGAAGCAACGCAGGGCCTGGGTGTGCTGGGAGGGGCCGGGAGCTGGAGCTTTGGGTTTGGGGCTGGAGGAGAAAAAGGAATGATGGAGGCAATCATTCTGTGCCTATCTGATGTGAGGATGACGTCCCTTGCTCCCCGGGGTTTTCCCAGCTCAAATGGGATCACACCAAATGTCGTCTGTCCTCTGGCAGTACTACCCAGCGGCCTGTGCCTTCCGCAGCCTGCTTCAGGGACCCAGTGTCACAGCGCTATTCCTGGCCTTGAAAACCGCCCGTTGCATGAGTCAGGGTTTAAAATCTACTTTGCTTTTGAGTCGGGGGAGGAATGCTGCAGGGGCGAGGAGGACATGGCACCAAAGTTTCAAGAAGGATGCATTTTCAGTCTCAAAGCTCAACGCACGTTTATTCAAAGTTTTCTGAACAAATTCCCACCAAGACTTCTATCTGCAGTACTTATGTGGTCCCCATTACCATGGGATCTGAGCCTCACACCACTCCGGGGAGGCAGGGCAGTGCTGTTATCCCATTGTACAGATGGGCAACTGAGAGTCTAAGGGACTTGCCCAAGGTCACACAAGAAGTCTGTGGCAGAGCAGAGACTCAAACCCAGGCCTTCCATGTTCTAGGCTAGTGTCCTAACCACAGGATCACCCTTCCTCTTTCTAGGACATCACTTGACTCTAAACATGTAAAAGGCAGATGAGATTTTTTTTAAATATATTTTCAAGGGGAAGATGCTGCAGAAATCAGCCTTCAAACGGGGTCCTGTTTGTAACCTTAAATACGGAGGGGCTTCTCTGTCCTGCTTACACCGCGCTTGGGAAAACAAGCACGTTTTTGTCCCTTTTGCAGGAAGAGCAAAAAGACACAGGCAAGACGGAATCGAATGGAAAACCGCTCGGTGTGTTCCTGTGTGGAATCCTTACTGGGCGGGATTTTCAAAGGCCAATGCTGAGTGCTTTGGAAAATGCCACCTCTAAGGGGCATGTCCCTACGGCGGATGTTCATGGTTTTGCATTGCACTGCACCAGGGCAGCAAAGCTGGGCTAGTTAGTTTCCTGTTGTGTTTCTAGTTAGTTTCACTGTCCACATTAGCCCAGAATTGCTGTGTTTGGATTTGCAACCAGGCTGGGGAATGGCTACATATTGGCCACCTCCACCCCCACTTCATTTTTTTTGCAGTGATATTTAGTTTCTAAATTTCATTAAAAAAACTCTTTCCCTATTAAGTCAACCCGTCCCCCTTTTAGGCAAATCAGCATTATGGCCTCAACTAGTGGACAATTTCTCTTTCATAGAAATTACTCAGCAATGGGAAACAGACATTCATAGAATCCTAGAAGATTAGGGTTGGAAGAGGCCTCAGGAGGTCATCTAGTCCAACCCCCTGCTCAAAGCAGGACCAACACCAACTAAAAATCATCCCAGCCAGGGCTTTGTCAAGCTGGGCCTTAAAAACCTCTAAGGAGCCCCAGTGCCCACCTACCTCCAATCATCTCACTGCTCCCTTTGACTTCAAGGTAGACCCGTACGTAAGATTCAGAGTCCGAGGCCAGCAGGGACCACTGTGATCAGCTAGTCTGCTCTCCTGCATAGCCCAAGCCATAGACCTCCCCTGAAATAATTCCTGTTTGAACCAGAGCAGAGCTCCTACAAAAACATCCAGGCTTGATTTTAAAATTGCCAGTGATGAGACTCCACCGCCCGCCCCTTGGTAAGTGGGTCATTCCCCTCACGGTTAAAAATTCACACCTTGTTTCCAGTCTGAATTGGCCTAGCTCCAACGTCCGGCTATTAGAGCTCGTTAGACATTTGTCTGCTAGACTGAAGAGCCCATTAGCAAATATTAGTTCCCCATGAAGGTACTTATAGACTGAAATCAAGTCACCCCTTAATCGTCTCTTTGTTAAGCTAAATGGATTAAGCACCTATAATTTGGCCTGTGATGGGATGTTAGCTGGGGAGGGATCTGAGTTACTACAGAGAATTCTTTCCTGGGTGCTGGCTGGTGAGTCTTGCCCACATGCTCAGGGTTTAGCTGATCGCCATAGTTGGGGTCGGGAAGGAATTTTCCCCCGGGCAGATTGGCAGAGGCTCTGGGCTTGTTGGTTTTTTTTTTGCCTTCCTCTGTAGCATGGGGCACGGGCCACTTGCTGGAGGATTCTCTGCACTCTGCAGTCTTTAAACCACGATTTGAGGACTTCAATGGCTCAGATATAGGTTAGGGGGTTACAGGAGTGGGTGGGTGAGATTCCGTGGCCTGCGTTGTGCAGGAGGTCAGACTAGATGATCATAATGGTCCCTTCTGACCTTAAAGTCTAAGTCTATTACGAGGCATGATCTACAAAGCATTAATCACTCTTGGAGCTCTTCCCTGAACCCCCGCCAATTTATCAGCATCCTTCTTGAACTGTGGGCACCAGAACTGGACACCGTATTCCAGCAGCTGAATCAGTGTGTAGAGCAGGTCGCATAGTCTATCCCAGTGGTTTTCAACCAGTGGTCCGTGGACTATATCTAAGACTTCCAAAGGGGCCTTCACCACCATTCAACATTTTGTAGGGGCCTGCCAATGAAGAAAGGTTAAAACCGCGGGTCTATCCCATTGGATGGATTTTGGTCACAGAGACCATATTTACTTCTATAGATGTGAGTGTACAGGGAGAGATTTACCCACCTCGAACTCCCCACCACTGTATGCGGGTAAATCCCACCTTTCTCATTCCAATACATGGCATGAGTGCATCCTGAGCCCTGCACTCCACTGGCAGGCCGGGGGGGTGGGGGGGGCAGGTATAAAGCGGCCTGTGGGGCAGGGAGAGGAAGTTGGTCCATACACTGAATGTGAGATGCTATGGCAGAAATGCAATACCCTCGGCAGAATGGAGTAGCCAGGCCTACATTGCTATAGGTGCATTTTTATAGTGCCCGTCCCTGTCGATCCCAAGGCCAGAAGGGACCATTGTGATCATCTGGTCTGACCTCCCAGCTAGCCCAGGCCAGAGACTGCCCCACAATCATTCCTAGAGCAGAGCGTTTGGAAAACATCCCGTCTTGATTTTAAAATGGGCAGGGATGCAGAATCCACCCCGCCCCTTGGTAAATTGCTCCAATGATTCATTACTCTGTTAAAAATGTACATTTGTCTAGCTTCAACTTCTAGCCATTGGATTGGGATAGACCTTTCTCTGCTAGATTGAAGAGCCCATTATTAAATGTTTGTTCCCCATGTAGATACTTATAGACTGTGATCAAGTCACCCCTTAACCCTCTCTGTTAAACTAAATAGATTGAGCTCCTTGGGTCTCTCTCTCTCGAAGAGAGGTTTTCTAATCCTTTAGTCATTCTCATGGCTCTTCTCTGCCCCCTTTCCCGTTTCTCAGCACCCTTCTGGAGTTGTGGGCACCAGAACTGTATTCCAGCAGCGGTCACACCTGTGCCAAATACGTCCGTGCAATAACCTCTCTGCTTCTACTCGAGATTCCCCTGGTTAGGCATCTCAGGATCACATTAGCTGTTTTGGCCACAGCATCACATGGGGAGCTCGTGTTCAGCTCATTATCCACGCCCACCCCAAATCTTTTTCAGAGTCGTTGCTTCCCAGGATGGCGTTCCTGATTGTGAAAGTCCGGCCTGCGTGCGTCGTCCCCAGCTAGCCCAGGCCCTCACTCTGGTTTCATTAAGCAGAAGACTTTGCGTTTCGGATTGTTTTACCCCCATTTTATTTTGCATAAAGTGCCACGGTCATCAGCAGAAAATACTTGAGCCCACTGCTCCCGGCACCCTGTGACAAGGCTCCGTCCCTGGAGCACCTGGGAGGCGGCTCGCTCCCAGCAATGACACATTTAGAAATCGGACATGTAGGCAAGTCTGAGATAGTAAATATTACAAACAGATTTCAAACACCTCCAGGGGGTGAGGGGAAGGGAAGAGTTTTTGCTTTAAATATCGACTGTCATCTTCATTCCGCACTGGGAGGGGCGTGCAAGCGAAGACCCCTCCGTCTGTTGGGAGAATCGCCACATTGCCAGGTGGAACCTCCCACTGCAGTCTCATGGTTCTTTGGCCTTTGTAGCAACACTGGCCACGCCCTGGTACCGGGACCAAGGGACAAGTCTGTGTCCGGAATCACCCCCCAAAGCCCCTCAGCTCATGGGTGTCTTTGGGGGTGGGGGAGGGAAGGAGGAGGCTGGACAGCTCCACCCAAATAAATAGTGGTTCCAAAGAAGAAATGCAACAAATATTAAAAATAAGCAGAGTCCAGTTCCAGTGAAAATGCATCAATCCTGATCTGAGGAATGCGCTTTAATGTCCTCCCCTTCTGGAAGAAAATCCAGAGCGGCGTGTTTGGCTGGGGGGGATCCCCCCACTCCCAGTTTTAAATAAGAAACTCACTGCTGAAAAACAGCTCCACAAATGGAAAGAGAAAGATAGCGACAAATTAAATAAATCATCTTTACATGCACAATCGTCACGTACCCGCTCGCGACGCTTCACACAAGGCTATTCACACAACAACATATCCACCGGGGGCCAGGGGACGTCAGGGAGGGAGGGAAGGATGGCGGTGGATGTTGGTTTAGCAGCAACCGGCGTGGATTTCGCCGACGATCCCGATTTTAGGGTCACTTGGGGCGGGGCTGGGTGACACGACTTAAGCTTCTGGAGTCGTGGAGTTGATCTTTTAATTAGAAAAAGCAACAAGGCATTTGGGCCCATCCCCATGTTAATTACTGATACTCTCTCATAGAAAAATATACATATAGCTATGATACAGTAGGGCTGGGTGTGTATATAAAGTGACTTTATATACCCGGCCTATAAATAATGTATCTATGCACACAGGCAAAGCCGCCAAGCGCCCCGGAGAGGTGCAGGGCCCGGGAATGCCGTCTGGGCGCTCGGGAACCTCCTCATTGCTGTGAAGGGGGTCTTTGACCTGACCGTGACTTGTCTGGGATTGTGCCCTTGCTCGGCTGCGTTGATGCACAAAGAGAAGCCTGAGCTTGGGGGATATTTTGAATCTGATTTTTGTCCCAGTACAAATTGCTGGGAGTCAGGTCTGGAGCCCCCTGGGGTTTGCCGGAGGAGTCCCTGGCTGCCACCTTGACCAGGTGACTCTTTAACAAAGATGGCCTTTCTCCCAGGGGTTCATTGGGCATTGGCGTTAACAGCTGTCAACACAACCAGCAGCATTGAAAACAGGCCCTTCCCCACACGGCTGGAGCTCGTTTTGTTAGGGCTGAAGCTGCCATAGAGACACGTCCTGACTCGCTCAGGTCAAAACCAACCCCTTTTTATGGGTCCAAGGTCTCAGCCCTCATTTATCCATCATAAAGGGAACAGCAAAAGGCACAAGTCCCAGTTCTTTGCAGGGCCCCTTTAAGGGGGAGCGAGAAAGCGTCCACGACTGGCTTCCTGTCTCCTGTAAGGGCCAGATCCTGGGAGCAGACCTCCCGGAGTCGGGGCTTTTAGGAACTCTGCCTTGGGGACGTTGTTAAGGGCCTCAGAGCTAACCTGGCTGTGAGCAGCTGAGCCCTGGTCGGGCCTAGCGCAGGGCACCCAGGAAACGTTTTTGATGAGCCATAGTAGAACTAGGTGCAGTCTACCCACCAGCTTATCGCTACGGCCAAGAACTCCCCAGGCAGGCTGGTTATAAAACCTGACTGCGGCTGTATCTACCGTGGTGCAGAGCGTCAATTAACCAATCGGCACCGCACCGGGCACTGATACACCATGGCAAAGGCCACCGGTGCACCCCTGCAGCACCCCGAGCTCCCGCGAGAGGGCAGCACGGCCTCCCCGCCCAACGCAAGGCTGAGTGGGATGAGTCACCGCACCTCTGGAGGCGCCTGACAATTTTCACCAGCAGGGCGGCGCCGCCACAGGAAATCCTGATGCACGGGGTCTGGTAGCCTCCCCGGGGTTTCCCTGCCCATCGCTCTGCGTGCGTTTGTCAGCTATCTTGTTCTGTGACCTGGGCACGGCCTCCAGCCTGGCACCAGCTCCGCGCCCTCCCAACCACCCGCTCGTGGAGGAGAGGTGCGAAGGCTTGTCCCTTGGGAAGATCTCTCTTGGCTTCAGGCGCCAATAGGAGCCAAGCCGAGGGCAGGTGAAGCTGCAAGCCCAGGTGCTGGAGATGGAGGAGACCTCTCAGACCTCCCAGCCTGCACCCTGCCATGCAGGATTCCAGTCCAGCTCCAAGTGACCCAGGCCTCCAACCTAGATACGTATGCGGCTGCCCGGTCGCTGCAGTATCCGAGCGCCTAGCCTCAGGTTTCCCTGCAGCCAGGGCTGTAGGTCAGTGCTCTGCCTGCAGGATGAAAAGCCTCCCAGTTCTGACAGTAATTCCCTCTGTGGCCTCAGGCAAGCGACTTGCTGGCTCTGTGCCTCAGTTTCCCAATCTATAAAGTGGGGTGGTAATACTGCCCTACCTCCCCGGGGGCGGGGGGGGGGCTGGGAAGAGTCTGCGAAGTGTGAATTTGTAATGGTGACCCACAATCCACCGTGCCTTGCAGGAAGAGTGTTCCCAATATCCACACACCCCATCCCCCGCAGTCCATTTCAGTTACACCCCCCTGATTATGGGGACACACTCCTCTGGAACGGCCTGGAGCCCTCACTCCTCCAGCCATTCTACCCCCCAGCACCATCCCTGCGGCAGATCCTGCGCACCCCCTCCCTAGATCCTATCTGCAAACCCTCTTCAGAGTGGGCACGCTGCAGGGGCCCTGCCAGGTAGGGATGAATTAGCCAGGCTGGGGACAAAGGAGCGGGGCTGGGCCCAAGGCTGGAGCAGCCCCAGACAGCAAGGGGGGATTAGCACATCCCCCAATCCTGCAGCCAGATTAGCAATGGGACAGGCAAGCAGAGAGAGACACCAGGTGCCGAACCCACCCCACATGCTTGGTGGGGTACAGGAGACTTTTCAAATGAGATTTAGTCAATGTAACACCGGGGGAGCAAGATTCACGGGGACCCAGGTGGGGATCAGGGAGTAAAGGGATCATGGGGTCACTCGCACCCTGAGGGGACCTGCCAGGGGACGGGGGCAGGAAACTCACAAACGAAACCAGTAGTGCGCAGGCTTGCAGCACCTCTGCTGGTCAGCCCTGCCCCTGTCCCCCCAGCCAGCCAGCCCTGCCCCTCACTCCCCAGCCCCAGCCAGCCATCTCTCAGCTCCTCCATCACCTGCTTCCACCACACAACACCTCGGGGACCTGCTTCAAAAGACGGGGCCGCCACTGCCTGTTCAAATGCTTCTAGCCCTGGCTCATCAGTTGCCAAGGCCACGCCCAGGACAATCAAAGCATGCAGAGGCCAATCATGATACCAGTACCCTCCATCTACAGCCTGGGCCCACTTCCCCCACACCCCCACGCACCTGGAGATTCCTTAGGAGGGGACCTCAGCTACTTGTCCCAGTCATCGGCCAGCGCCGATTCCCGGCTGCAGAGCTGACAGGTACCCAAAGGAAGGCTCTGGCGTGACTGTACAACGCACCAGCTGGCCCAGTTTCTGGCAAGGAGCAGGCGGGAGGTTTTCTAAGCAAGGCAGGGCTAGTTCGAAAGGCCGAATTCACCTGTACAAATACATCACCGACCGAAGCTAAAGCGCGCGTCACGTGTATATTTTAGATCCTCCCTGGGATTTTTCCCGTCGCTTTGGAATGCATTTCAAGCAGACCCAAAAGAAGAAATGAACAAGCCACGAACATGGCACTGGGGGGTGGGGAGGGGAGGAGGGAACCTACAGGCACTTATGGGCCTATTCAAAGGGAATCACACTATTGGCCTTTGGCTGCTCCTCTTCTGTCTCTGACACAGACACCGGAGCTGAAGGCTGCCTCCCCCACGCTGCACACAGACACCCCCTGTTGTTGGCTCATGGGGCGGGAGAGGGGCAGCCAAGCCAGATTTCTTGTAAGTGTTTGGATGAGTCTGGCCTGGCTCCGGGGAGATCTGGCCCAGGCGAGCCAGAGGAAAATCCCTGGCTCACCGCAAGCTGGTCTTTAAGGTCACAGCAAGGCGAGGGCTGCGCTGCACATGAGGTTGGCGGGGAGGGGGGCAGTTGGTCCTTTGTGCACTGAGCCAGTCACCGGTCCAGGACGCGAGCAAAGTCCTCGCGGGTGCTGCCTTCGTTTTTGAGGTCGGCGAAGACCTGGGTGAAGTAGTGGGGGTCGGCGTTGATCCGGAGCATCTTGCCACTCATGGCGTTGATGATGCGAAGGCACCGGTCCCAGAAGGCGTCCTTCGCCGTCTCCACCAGGAAGGGCTTGAGCGGGTAAGAGATCTCGTTGCCCATGTAGGAGTAGGACAGATAGAGGCAGGTGAGCAACGCCGCCTGCAGGTTGTGCTCGCTGGAGACCGAATCCCCGTCGATCACCTCCCGGCACAGCAGGTAGACGAAGACCACGTTGACCGGGGTGATGAAGGCCTGGTCCTGCCAGCCCTGCAGCAGCAGCGAGCGGTCCACGCTGCGCAACCACAGGATGGGCTCCGTGGGCGACAGGTGCTTGAGGCGGTAACACCGGCGGCAGAGGAATTCGCCCAGGCACTTGAGCAGCTCGCTGGTGGAGGCCTGGACGACCACGCGCCGCGGGGAGGCCGAGCTGCCCCCGCCCAGGAAGGCGCCCGGCTTGAGGGAGGAGACGGAGGTGGTGGAGATGCGCTTGGCGCTGAGCGGCGCCAGGGGTGGCCCGCCCCCATCGTAGCTGGCGAGGTTGGCGCAAGACAGCGACTTCTTGACGTTCTCGTGGTTGAGGAGGGCCACGTCCTTGGCGTGGGGGTGGTTGTTGTTGTTATTGTGGGCAGGCCCCTTCCCCCCGCCCCGGGAGCCTTTCTTCTTGGTGGAGGCCACCAGCCGCTTCCAGGTCAAGGCCGGGATGAACATGGAGTGGCGCTTGAGGTTCTTGTCCGCCTTCTGCCCGCTGCCCTTGGCGCTCGGCACGCCCGGGTAGTGCGCCAGCGAGCCGGAGGAGCCCTCCTCGTACAGGCTGGCCTTCCGGGAGCCCGGGGAGAGGGACAGCACGGTGCCCATGCTGAGGGAGGCAGGGAGAGGGATGAGCCAACCGGGGGGCTAGGACGCAGCCAGGCAGTTAAAGCAACGGGGCTGCAAGTGCAGCTGATTAGCAACCCTGCATGTCTGCAACGAATGCGCCGTCTGGCAGGGAGGCCATTCCCCAGCAGCCTGGCAGGGCAGCGGGCTGCCAGCAATGTGGCAGTCGTGGACGCACCGTTAATTAGCAGCGTTGCATGGCGGTCCTGTGCCTGCAATTAGCAGCCTGGCACGCGCGTGTACTTAATTAGCAGGCTCGCGGAGCGCTCCCGTGCAGGCGATTCACGCTCAGTCTTGCGTGGCCAGCCCGGGCAGGCTCGAACCCGGCCCCCAGGAGGATGCTGCCGCCAGCCGCGCCGAGCTCCATCTAATCCAGTCGCCGGCCAGGCCCGCTGGCGGGGGGCGGGCTCGGGCACAGGTTCGCGTCCCGCCGCCGGGACCAAGGCAGGGAGCCGGGCGAGCCCCTGGGCCGGAGGGCTCAGGGCTGCAGCCCCCGGGCCATGGGCTGGGACGAGCCGCCGTGCGGCGCTGCGAGGACGGGTCCGGGCTCCGCTCCGGGCTGGAGGCGGCGGCGGCGGCTGGCGATGGCGCTACCTGGGCGGCAGCCGCGCCCCGCACCCCGGTCTAGCGGCTGCGGGCGGGGCCCCGCACTCAGAGCCCCCCGCTGCGGAGGTGGCTGGCTGGGGGGCGGGCGGCCACCCGCTCCCCCTGCGGGGAGATGCTCGGGAGCCGGCCAAGGGAAGATGCGCCAGCGGGGGTCACTGGGCCGCCCGGAGCCTCAGCCCCCGTCCCGGCGCTGCAGCAAAGCCCGATCCCAGGGCGGGGTGAATCTAGCCCGCTCTGCGCTCCCGGGGGTCCGGCCACAAACCTCGTCCTGCCCCCCCGTGCCCAGCCGCGGCTCTCTGCGGGGCCCGGCGCGGCGCTGCCTGGGGAGACCTGCAGCATCTGAAGCCGCCGGAGCGCTGAATCGCAGGAGGAGGGACAGAGGGATGGTCCTTACCAGCCACGTCCCCCCGCTGGCATCCTAGCGCAGTGGGGCAGGCGGGGAGCCGGGCTGTGTGGGGCTCTTGCTCCCCCTATGGCTGGGCCGCTGGAATAGACTTTACCGGGCAGACAGACAGGGGCCTGCTCCCCCTGGACACGCCAAAGCCAGGAGATGGGCATGGGGGGGACGGGTCTGAATCCAGGCTGGGGAGAACGGTTTCCAGCAGGGGCAATTGGGGTACCCGCCAATAGGGCCCCCCCCCTTGGCCAGCAGCCCTGGACAATCTCCCCCTTTCCCAGGCTGCACCCCCAAGCGCTAGTAGGATCAGGGCTCTGCGAGGCTGGGGGGAGGGTGCAAACACCTGCAGCCTGGGGTGGGGGCAAGTGGTAATGGAGTGGGGGGGTCATGGGGGAGGTGTTCGCCACAGGGTTTGACACACTGCCAGATCTGTGGGCACCTGCTTGATGCGGGCACCTGCTCAATGGGGGATCCTGCAGGCTGCAATAGGATACCAGGTCTGCAGGGCCTCCAGGGGCATGAGGGGGTGAGGCCGGGAACGGGCCAGGAGTGAGGGGTGCAAATGAGCAGGCAGGGCCCAGGGTGGAGCCACTGCCCCTTCTGTGTCCTCTCAGCCCTCCCCTTTCTGGGGCTGGAGGGGACCAGCACTGCCAGCGTCCCAGGAGAGGTGGCTGTTTTGCCTTCCCTGTTTGACTGGATTTCCCCCCCCCCACCAGGTTTTGCAGGAATGCAGCTTTCCCTGGGCTGGGCTAATCCAGCCCCCTGGGAAGTGGTTGGGGTGGGGAAGGGGGTTAAAGGCCAGAGGATTTGCCATCGCAGATTGGGCAAGCTAGGCCTGTGATCAGGCCTGTGCCCAAGGTGCGGCGGATCGGCCGCCTCGTGTGCATCGTGGGACGCCCCCCTGCAGTGAACTGACACCCTGAGCCATGAGCGCCAGTTGCTGCTTCCTTAGCACCTGTCACTCCTACTGCCGTTGTGGGCCAGGGCGAGAGCCAGGCTGGTCTCAAACCCCAGCTGCAGCGGGAGGCAACTGGGCTCCCCACGGGTCTGGATGTGGCTGCTGGGCCACGCCTGCCTCGTCAGGGCAGAAGGGTTCCTGTGTTGCCCCCTCATTTGCACGCGTACCAACTCTCAGGATTTCATCGTTCACCGCCGCGTGAGCTCTCGCAGCTATTTCAGCCCAGCCTGGTGGGAACCATTGCCCCTCCGATTGGCTGCCTTCTCTAATGCCCCACCTCCAGGGGAAGAGCAACCAATCAGGGCTGCTGCAGGAGGCAAGCAGAGCTCTTTCCCCTCCCCTCAGGAGCCAAAAGGAGTTTTGGGGGCGGGGAGGAGGAAGCAGAAAGAGCCCAGAAGCTCACGGCAACTCTGCTCCCTCCGCCCATCCTGTGAGAGATGGTCTGTCTGCTCCTCCCCCTCCCACTCCCCCTCCATCCCTGCAAGGCCAGGCCTGGGAAGGGAGAGGGGAATGAAGAACCCCGAGAGATGCTGGAGGAGCAGGAGCACACAGGGGGGCAGAGGGCAAATGTGGGAGGGCAGAATTGATGTGGGGGCTGGGAATGCATAATTAGTTGCAGGACTCTGGGGGACACAGATGTGGGGTAGAACTGGTCCAGGGCTTGGGGGTTGGGGCGAAGTGGGAATGTTCTTAATGTTTTCTCTGAACACTGTGCGTGCCTCAGTTTCCCTTACGTATTACTCAAGTATCTAGGTGGTGGAATAAGCGTGGCTGATTCTTGCAGAGAAGGGGGCCTGGCCATCAGGTGCCGGGCTACAGAGTGTTGGCAGTTCTCTGCAGCCTCCTCTAGGGGTCACTGCAACAATCACACACCCTTATCCCACCATCTAGATACTTGAGTACCACACAGGGGAAACTGAGGCACACACACTATTCAGAGAAAACATTAAGAACATTCCCACGTTGTCACAGGGGTGCATAATGAATTGATCGGCTGTGGGGTAGGCAGATGGGGCACAAATAAATTAATTAGAAGGTGGGGGGACTCTGCAACATCAGGCATTCCCTGAGAGAGAGAACGCTGAGTGGGGCCAGAACCACCCTGCTCTGTACGTGTGGGAGTGTTGGCAGCCCTGTGGCTGCCCCCCCGCAACGCACATGGCGTTTGGGTAATTCCAAAATCAAGAGATCAAAAAACAGCACCGTGATCTTTAAACAGCTCTCCTCCTCTGGGGGCCAGGCTCCTGAGTTCTGGGTCTGACTCCTGATATTTGAAATGTGAAGTGGGCCATACTGCACTCCATGGTTAATAGCATCAAAGGGAAGTTCGGTCTCTCCCCCACAAGCACTGAGCAGTGTGTGAGATCCCTTCTCAATCAGGCAGGAGGGCTTTGCATCTGTCTTCACGGCAGAGGATGCGAGGGAGATTCCCACACCTGAGCCATTCTATTTAGGTGACAAATCTGATTGTTGTCCCAGACTGAGGTGTCAACAGAGGAGGTTTTGGAACAAATTGAGAAATTAAACAGGAATAAGTCCCCAGGACCAGTCGGTATCACCCAAGAGTTCTGAAGGAATTCAAATGTGAAATTGCCAAACTACTAACTCTGTACCAGATGACTGGAGGGTAGCTAATGTGATGCCGCTTTTTAAAAAAGGCTCTAGAGGCGATCCTGGCAATTACAGGCCAGTATGTCTAACTTCAGTACCAGGCAAACCGATTGAAACTATAGTAAAGAACAGAATTATCAGACACATAGATGAACACGATTTATTGGGAAAGAGTCAACACAGTTTTTGTAAAGGGAACTCATACCTCACAAATCTATTAGAATTGTTTTAGAGTGTCAACAAACATGTGGACAAGGGTGATCCAGATGATACAGTGTACTTGAACTTTCAGAAACCCTTTGGCAAGTCCCTCACCAAAGGCTCTTAATCAAAGTACGCAGTCATTGAATAAGAGGGAAGGTCCTCTCCTGGATCAGTAACTGGCTAAAAGTCAGGGAAGAAAGGGCAGGAATAAATGGTCAGTTTTCACAGTGGAGAGCGATAAATAACGGGGGCCACCCAGGGGTCTGTACTGGGACCAGTGCTGATCAACATATTCATAAATGATCTGGGAAAAGGTGTTAACAGTGAGGTGGCAAAGTTTGCAGATGACTTAAAATTATTCAAGATAGTTAAGTTCAAAGCAGGCTGCAGAGAGGCAGAAAAGGATCTCAAACGACTGGGTGACTAGGCAAGAAAATGGCAGATGAAAATCAAGGTTGATAAAGGCAAAGTAATGCACCCTGGAAAACATAATCCCAACTATACATATAAAACGATGGGGTCTAAATTAGCTGTTACCACTCGAGAGAGATCTTGGAGTCATTGTGGATAGTTCTCTGAAAACATCCACTCAACGTGCAGCGGCAGTCAAAACAGCGAACAGAATGTTAGGAACCATTAGGAAAGGGATAGATAATAAGACAGTAAATACCATAATGCCACTATATAAATCCATGGTACGCCCACATCTTGAATACAGCGTGCGGTTCTGGTCGCCCCATCTCAGAAATGATGTATTGGATTTGGAAAAGGTACAGAGAAGGGCAGCAAAAATGCTTAAAGGTATAGAACAGCTTCCATGTGAGGGAAGATTTATAAGACTGGGACTGTTCTGCTTAGAAAAGAGACGACTAAGGGGGATATGACAGAGGTCTATAAAATCAAGAATGATGTGGAGACAGTGAATACGGAAGTGTTATTTACCCCATCACATAACACAAGAACTAGGGGCCACCCAATGAAATGAATAGGCAGCAGGTTTAAAACAAACAAGAGGAAGTATTTCTTCCCACAACGCACAGTCAGCCTGTGGAACTCGTCGCCAGGGCATGTTGTGAAGGCCAAGACTACAACAGGGTTCAAAAAAGAATGAGAGAAGATCACAGAGGACAGGTCCATCAATGGCTATTAGCTGAGATGGTCACAGACACAACCCCATGCTCTGGTGTCCCTAAACCTCTGACTGCTAGAAGCTTGCACCAGGGCCGCCCAGAGGATTCAGGGGGCCTGGGACAAAGCGGGGGAGCTGTGGCGCTTGTACTCACCTGGCGGTGGTCCGGGTCTTCGGGGACATTTCGGCGGCGGGGGGCTCTTCAGTCGCTCCGCGTCTTTGGCAGCACTGAAGGGCCCCCCCCTGCCAAAATGCTGCCGAAGACCCGGAGCGACTGAAGGGCCCCCTGCCGCCGAAATGCCGCCGAAGACCCGGAGCACTGGGAAGGGGTTAAAGGGGGGGGGGGGGGGGCAGCTCGTGGGGAAAAAAACAAGCAATTAACATTTTTGTCTCAACCTCAGTAAAAATAGGCTCCTGCCTGCTGCTGGCTTTCTATTCTGGGGCAGCCTTTGTCTGTGGAAATGAAGGCGAGATGGGGACGCTGCCTGCACAAACACCAGAATAAACTTCAAAAATCGAGCCCCAAGCAAACAGGGGGGATGGACCCCGGGGGTAAGTGCTAGGGGTGAGCATTACCTGGTGTCTAGTGAGAGCCGTGCAAGGAGGAGAAGTGGAGGGGGCTAATTCTTCATTCTCTGACCCCAGGGTTGCCACTGGGACTCCCCTGAAGTCAACGGCGGGATGCGGATGTGTCAGAATGGAAAATCGAGCCCCTATGCAGCAACCCATTCTGCATTGATCAGCAGGGCTAGCCTCCTCTTTTCAGGCCTGCCACCAGAGGAGGACATAATCACCGGCACTTGAGCAGCAGGTCTGGTCCCATCCAGCAGGGGGCAGCAGTAGACGCACACACACACACACACACGTTACACAGGTGGTATGCTACATGCAGACCCACGCAGCTCCAGCTGGAACAAGAAGCCCCGGGCTGGAGGGTGCAGTTTTAACTCGCGCTGACTTCAGGGGGTGACTCTCCTACTTACGGACAGACGGGTTCGGCCTCGTCAGAGCCAGCCAGCCGGTGGCACTGCGCAATGAGCCCTTGGCTTCGCCCTGCGATTCCCAAGGCCTGGGGCATGCACCAATAACGCTGTTCTCTAGCAGTGAACGCTCAGTACCCAATGGGAGGCAAGCGGTGGTGACATACTAGGGCCCAGCACCCAGGCTCACCGTGGGGGCCTACTGAGCCAGTCACAAATCCATGAAATACCAGAGGGGACTTGGCCTAGTGGATAACGCACGGACATGGGACTTGGGAGACCTGGTTCTATGCCCTGCTCTGCCCTGGGCCTGCTGCAAGTGACAGCCTTGCTCTCTGCCTCGGTTTCCCCATCTGTAAAAAGAGGCTAACTGTGCTTCTCTTCTCAGTCACCCAACCTCCCTCATGCTTTGCAGTGTCCAAGCCAAGCCCCCGCCCCTGCAGTTCTGCCTGGCTGTAGGGTTTCTCTGTATATGTGCTACATGGAAATGGGCTGGTTTCTTACCCCCCGTTTGCTTGGTGGGTCACGGTTGAGAACGGTCCGAGTTTGGCTGGGTTGGGGAATGGATCGGTCCTGAGCTGCAGAACCCTCCCTGCTCCCATCAGCCCTGGAGAACCATGGTCCAAACTGTGCAGCTCGGAGTCTGGTCCCTTCCCCCCCGCGTGTTAGCTGGTCGGGGGTGACTGGCCCAGGCGTGGCTCGGATCACTGGAAGCTGATGGCTGGCAACCTCCCTGAGGTTGCACGAGCCTGACAGCAGCACCAGAAGATGGAGGCGAACAGCTCGGAGATCCAGGGCATTGGTCCAGCCGTGACCAGGGAGCCAACGGTGGTTGCAGACTGCGAGCTCTCGGTGGCTCATCCCAACCGCAGAGACTCATCCCCCTGTGAGGCCCCAACCGCTACTCTGCCGCGCCCAGCCAGGTACCAGAGGCCAGCCAGCACAGTGACCCAGCATGGCTCCACGGGAAGTGAGTCCTTGCAAGCTCCCAGCCGCTCTTCCTGCAGCCTCCACAAGGTTGGGAGGCAGCTGGGAGACATGAGGCTGCAGGAAGTGGGTGGTCCTAGGAGCCCTGAGGAAGGAAGAGGCCGCCTGGGGAGCCCTGCGCCTTGTGGCTGAGTGGGAACCCCCACCTGGAAAATTTTGATTTTCTGTTTGTGGGCGTTTGGGGAACAATCGAAGCCAGGAGCCGAGGGGAAAAGAGGAATTTGGGGTGGTTGATACTCCCCAGGCTGGGGACGAAGCCAGTGTCTCCCAGGGAGAATGTGCCCCTTTCAAGGGGGGGAGATTGATAAATCCTGCCCAGGAAAGAGACACCCTCCCCCCACCCCCGTCACTCCCTCCCTGAACACCTAGCGGGAGTGACCGGCCCCTCTAGTGCAAATCTGCCCAGAGGCTGGCTCGGTGCCCCCTCGATCGCAGCGTTTTGTCCCTCACTTCCTTCAGCTCTGAGCTCCGTGCTGCTGCTTCCAGGACTGGGGGGGGCCGAGCACAACAGGGAGAGAGCGTCATGGCGGGGGCAGACACCCAAGTCACGGGGCACCCCATAACTCCTGCTGCTGCCAAGAGAGACGCTGCTGCCTCCCCCCCACAGCCATCCCAGTGATGCTGCTGGCTGGGGCCCCATGGGACGGCATCCTGAACTTGGTGCCTCTCTGCTACACACACACACCCCCCCCACCACCACCAGGGCAAAGCACGGCCGGCAGTGTCTGCTCATAGCCTAGGGTAGGGGCAGTTAGTGGTGCTGGGTGCCATGAAAAACTGTCCCCCTTCCCCCCCCCCCCCCACCAAAAAAACCCTTGCCCTGTGTCATGTGTCTGAGCAGGGCTGGAGCCAAAAACCTTGGCGCCACCTGCTGGTCACTTGAGTTTAGTGCACAGCAGACAGCCGAACTCATCAAAGCCATTTGCGAATGGGGAAAGATAGGGGGCGCTAATGTTACTTCAGATGAAGGTTGTTGGGAGGGGACGGGGGAGTCGGCTGGTGTTCACATGAAAAGTATCCGCTTCCCTGTGCTGACTGAGGAAGGATCAGGATCTACAGGGAGCTGAAACCCGAGGAAGCGATTCTGAGTCCAGCTCTGGCCTCCGGTTGGTTTTTGGTGCCCATTTAACTCAAACACCCAACAACCGCTTGGGAGAGAACTCCTCTTTGTGAAAGTTGGCCCCTCGCTGAGCCGGCACCCAGTCGAGGTCTGTAGTTCTCTAAGGAGTCCTCCAGCGAAGGCCTCAGAGCTCTACTAGCTCTGGGGTTAAAAGAAACAAAAATCTGGTTTTTGAAAGGCCCCCAGAGGCACAAATCTTGGTGGTTTGGGTTTTCCTTTGCAGGTCACTTTAGAGATGAGCAATTAAGAACCTTCATGCACCCAAATAAGTCCCCATCCCCACCCCCCATAAATCAGGGCATCCTGTCACACAGGGCTAGTGTGCATAAGCCACCAGATACACAGACACACATGGGGGCACATACAGGCATGCACACATGTTGCATACAGGCTGCCACACCCCCATGCGTATACAGGGATACGGACAAGAATGCCTCCCAAACTGAGATCTGCCTTTCCAGCTGTGCTTGTGGCCACATGCAAGAACATCTGCGAGGGCACACAACTGCAAGCACACTTACACACACATACACAACTACAGAGTCACACACACGTATGTGCATGCACACCATGCTCCTAAGCACCAACAGGCCTCCTGCCACAGGGAGGGGGGTGCAGAAACCCACCCATGGGCCTGCACAAACACACACTAGCAGCTGGAACAGTGAAAGGGGCCTGGTTTCCCACCTGCAAATGCTCCCCCTTCAAACCTCTGGTTCCTCCACTCTCAATCTCTCCTCTTGAATCCCACTTCCTTATTCTCCATCTCCAACTCTTCCCTCTACTCCCCCGTCCTTTCCCTGTTCTGTTTATCCCTCATCTCCTCCTCCACTCCTTCCCCCTCCCCCGTCTCTATTTTCTATCCAGGGCCACCACTGCCATGCTTGGGTTCGTCTCCAATGGGATGGGGCTCTTGGGCGCCCAGAAGAAATGGGATCCATAATGGAACCACAGCTGGGCTTGGAAAATCCAGATCCCACCCCACCCCCTACCCCCCAGCTTCCTTAAGGCTCATGTCCATCTACTCAAGCACCCATCCCCATCTCCCTAAGTCAGATGTGCCCAGCACCCTGGTGTCGGTCCCTGTAGGGATGAAAGGGTTAATCTCGGGAGGGACTTCCCAAGCTGCTCCTCTTTCTAGGCAGGGTACCCTCTCCTCCTCCTCCTCTTCAGTTGCCATGGGAACAGAGTGGGAAGCCAGGCTGCGGGGGCGGCACTGAGCTCGGTCCTCCCCCAGCATGTTCATGTTCCGCAGCGATGAGATCAATAATTCACAAACGCCTCGGCGCCAGGGAAGCCTCAGATGCCCCCGGCCTCCACGTCTGGCCCTCAGCTCTGGGAGCCCGTTGTCCGAGGGTACAGAGCAAAGGAGAAGGGGAGCGGAGGGGAGGGGGCTGAGAGATGCAGGGGGCATGGGATCAAGCCCGCAGGGGGTCAGATGGGCCAGGAGATAGGCACAGGCTGCAGATCTCCCCAGCACGGGCTCAGAGCTGGTTAGGACTGGTTGATGGCTTCTGTGAAATGGGTCTTAGCCCATCACCTGGGGACACACTCATATATGCAACAGCGGCTGCCACGGATGAGTCCCCTTGTCGGCAGACTTAGCAGAGAGGCCAAGGATTGAATGGGCTACCATGACTGACCTCTCCCACCACCCACCAGATGATCCCTGTGGGTCTGCAGTGAGGCACATTGTAGGAGCAGCCCTCTCCCCACCTGTATCTCCTCTGGGGTCTCACACCCTTCCTGGGGTGGGCTGACTCCAGCTGAGAGAGGGGATGCACTAGAGAGGTATCAAACAAAGCAGGGTATGGGGAGGGTTGGCCAGAAGCTGATCCTCGGCTGGTCAGTCAGGAGAGCTTGATCCTCTCCTGCTACAAGTTCAAAGCAATCAATGGATGTCACAGTTAAAGCTGGGATTAGCCAGTGGAACTCATGGCCACAAGATATCATGGAGGTCAAGAGCGTAGAAGCATCCCCAAAAGGCCTTTCTCTATATCATGGGCCCCTTGCTTCAGGGCACAAGTCTGGGGATAGGACGAGATCTCCCCAGGGGTATTTTACTGCATGTCTGTCCAAGCTGGGAGTTCCTGGCGCTTGCCTCCAAAGTAGCTGGTATCATTCACGGCCAGAGACTGGCTACTGGACCAGCTGGATCAACATGGTGATTTCTACATTCCCCCTCTTTCCCTGCTGCTCACGTGCCTCTCTTCCTTTGCAGGGACCGCCTGCACATTTGGGACCCCTGGGCTAGATGATCCCCTTCAACCCCCCACTATCCAAGGGCAGCCTCCCACATGTCTAGGGTCTCCCCTGCATTTGGGTTGGAGTCACACCTGCTCTGGTGTGGGAGGGAATCGAGGTGCGGAGACTGGATACAGCCAGGAGTGGGGGGGCATCAGGAAGTTGGTTTCTTCACATGAGCCCCCCATGAAATCTAGGGTCAGCCCACTCTGGGTCTGGAGTATGTGGCCGTTGCCAGTGTGTGCTGTCTGCAAGCGCCTGGGCTGGGCCTGACCTGGGAATGTTCATTAATGGATAAGTTTCAGAGTAGCAGCCGTGTTAGTCTGTATCCGCAAAAAGAAGAACAGGAGTACTTGTGGCACCTTAGAGACTAACCAATTTATTAGAGCATAAGCTTTCGTGGACTACAGCCGAAGAAGTGGGCTGTAGTCCACGAAAGCTTATGCTCTAATAAATTGGTTAGTCTCTAAGGTGCCACAAGTACTCCTGTTCTTCTTTTTATTAATGGATAAGACTCTCTGCTTGGGACAGAAGGGCACAGAGCATACCGATTTACCGGCCAGCGGCTGAACAGAGCTGTCCCTTCAACCCCCTTCAACCTCTCCCACTGCTCTCAGCCCCTGGCTTATTGGCAGCAGGCAAAGAAATGCTTTGGTTTAGCTGAGATCTTTTAGCTCAGTCCAGGGGAGTCTGAGTGAGTCTCATCAGGTCCCAGTGCAGGGAAGAACAGCCCCAACGTTCTCCAGGTATCTTTACCCAGGTGCTTCCTATGCACCCTCTCCGCTAGGTGGTGGTATGAGCCACAGGTTGCTGTGTCCTGCCCACAACGGGTCAAGGGATCAGCGGGGCCAGACCTCACTACAGCCACCTGGTCGCCAGTTGCATCTATTGAAAAGCCGCAGATCCAGTATTTGAGCAGCAATGTTATGGTTTTTCCCTCCACTCTGTCTCTCTTTGTCTGTTGCTTTTTACTGGAGGATTAATGGGGGCCTGGTTTCCAACACAAAAAGTCTCTGTGAAATGATCATAAAGGTGATTCTTGTGGCGTGAATTTCGACGCTGGTTAAAAGTGACAGCTGGACAGTCCCGGAGTCTGACATCCACCGTTATCCACTGAGCTGCTACAGCACGAGCACGGGCAGTAGTTGGGCGATCTTCCCACACCCTGTGCCCTGCCCGTGTGTCTCAGCTGGGCCCTGCAGCGCCCGCCTGCATGGGTGACAGAGCCCCCTGTCTCCAGACCCATTCAGTCCGGGGCCTCCCAGTTGCAGGGGGTTTTGTTACATGGAGACCTGCCCGTTGGGATTGGGTGCGAGACCCGCTGCCCTTGTGTCCCACGGGACACCTAATATGTGCCCGATGGCAGAGCTTCCGCTCACAGCTGATCTTGGCTGGGTCTGAGCCCAGGGTGGGAGGCTGCGGGGGTCCTGTCCGATCCCAGATCAGTTCAGACCTTGGTGCTGAGTCGGGCTCTAGCCCATGTGCTGCTGTGACGTGCTACAGTTTAACAGGGGAATGGCGCTGGCTGAATGCCAGGCCCCAGAGCCCCACAGCTGGACCCACTGCAGGCGGCTCTTGGCCCCAGCACTGAGGAATGCAGCAGTGCGAGGCGGGGAGCAGGGGCGGAGAATGGGGGGTGGGTTCTGTACTGACACCCTTAAGGATGGAAGGAGCCCGCTTGTGTACCTCCCGCCCCGCAAGGTACAGGGGAGGAGCCTGTGCCCCGCCCCCCCAGCAGCGAGGGAGGGGCCCTAGGGGAGGAGGCTGTGCCCCGCCCCCCCCGCAGCAAGGGAGGGGCCCTAGGGGAGGAGCCTGTGCTCCGCCCCCCCCAGCAGCAAGGGAGGGGCCCTAGGGGAGGAGCCTGTGCCCCGCCCCCCCAGCAGCGAGGGAGGGGCCCTAGGGGAGGAGCCTGTGCCCCGCCCCCCCAGCAGGCAGGGAGGGGGAGAGTCAGCGTCAGGACTACATTTCCCATCAGGCGCCGCGGCGACTTCCGGAGGGCGGTTTCCGGTGAGGCGCCGCGGCGGGCCGGGGTAGGGGACTAGGGAGGCTCCGGGCCTGCTGCGTTCCGGGCGCGGAGCGGCGCCGGCGGAGCGGCCGGGATGGAGGCCGTGCCCCGCATGCCCATGATCTGGCTGGACCTCAAGGAGGCCGGGGAGTTCGGCTTCAACCAGGCCGTGAAGAAGGTGAGGGGGAGGGCGGGTCAAGTGTTTGGGGGAGGGGCCGTTGGGCGGGGGGGAGTGTGTAGGGGGCCGTTGGGGCAGGTGTGGGGGAGGGGCCGTTGGGGAAGGGGGCAGGAGTGGGGGAGGGGGCAGGTGTGTGGGGGAAGGGCCGGTGGGGGCGGGGCAGGTGTGTGGGGGAAGGGGACAGGAGTGGGGAAGGGGGCAGGTGTGTGGGGGAAGGGCTGGTGGGGGGGGGGGAAGAGGGAGAGACTTGTTGATGGGGAGGGGGGGGGGGTGGTATGTGAGTGGGGGGGGGGGGGGTAGTTTGGGGGGGGGGGGGGGGGGGACTTGCTGTGGCAGATCCACCCGGGGGTGGTTACTGGTAACTGGGGGGTAAGTGTGTGTGGTGGGGCTGGGCCTGAGGCCCGAGTCTGTCCCTGCCATCCCCACAGTGACACATCAGTCCATATCTCTCCCCACCACCACCACCGCTGCCCTTCCCCCAGCCTGGAGATGCCCCCCATGCCCAGAGCAGCTGGCCTGGCCGTGTTAGCGAGTGCTCTAGGCCCACGGACGCTCATTACACCCTGGCCCCCCCGCGACTGCAAGCTGCACCCATTGCGAGTCCAGTGACGATGCTCCTGAGGAGGTGGAGGGTGGGGCTGCATTTGCTGGTACCCCCACCCCTCCCTGCCCCAAGTCTGAGAGCTGGGAGAGATTGAAAGGAGTGAAGTGTCTCTTGTGTCTCATTGAACCACTCTCTCTCATGAGAGGGAGAGATTTAAAAAACCTGCCTGAAGAGCTTGGCTCGTTCTGAGTGAGGCTTGGCGAGGGCAAATAGTGTCCCCACGGCACGTGATTTTCCTTGGACTCCACTCATCCCATCGCCACATCCTGCCTCTTCTCTCTCCCCTCCTCTGGCCTCTGCACCTCAGGATCCGTCCGGTGACACAGTGTACCCCATTGCTGCACATGCTGGGAGAGACAGCAGTGGTGAGAGGAGGCCTGGGAAGGAGCCGAGTCCAGCTTGGAGTGGGTTCTGTTCTATGGCTTATTTCTGGTGGGAGTAATTCTCACTGGCAGTGAAATGGCCCCAGGGCCTTATGGGATGCTGGTAAATCTGGATCTAAAGCCCGGTTTGGTACCTCCGCTAGATTGAGAGTCTTACTTGGGTGTTTGCTTCCCATGGGTTTTAAAATGAGGAAGAGAGTTTACATCATTCCTATGTGTCTGGACCCAGTGACTGTCTAAGAGAGCAGTATTCATTTCACCCATTTGTAAGTTGCTTTTCATTGGGATCGCTCAGCCCTGTTCAATAAAGCCAAAGTACCAGATATCGATGGTCAAGAGACCCAACCAGATCAAATGTACTGTCTGAGAGGGGCAAATGGGAGACGTAATGACCTTCAGGGGGAACTGTTCCACCAGCAAATGGGATAAAGTCCCAAGTGATGCAAAGAGATGATCCTAAAGGAGGTAGGAGGGGCAGAAATCCCCCAGGAGGGAGCCCCAAATGGTTATGGAAAAGCCAGTCAAAGCAGGGTCGCTCCTGCTGCGTGCCCTCAAGGGGCTTGAGCAGACCTCCTGTGAGAGGATTTCCATAACACGGACCTTCACTTGCTAGAGTTGGATGCCGAGTTGGTCCAAACTGAGGGTGTGTCTACACTGCATAGCCCCTTAGGGTGTAAACAGCCTACACCAACAGGAGTTTTTCTGCCAGTGTAGGAACATCACCACTCCAAATGACATTCGCTATCTCGACAAAGCCCTCCTCTGTTGGCATAGCTGCATCTACACTGCAGGTTTTGTTGGCAGAGCTGTATCGCGGGGGGTGCGCGTGTGTGTGTTCGCATCCCTGAGTGACACAGCTATGACAACCTAATTTTGAAGTGTAGACAGGCGTGAGCCGTCCTGCCCCATCTCACTGTAATCAATAATTGATTTAATCTAGGCATTTTGAGATGGTCTCAATAATGTTTATTTAATAAGGATGCAATCCAGTGTCTGTTAAAGCCAATGATGAAACCAGTGGGAGGTTTTCCATTGGCTTTAAGGGAGTTTGAATCAAGTCCTAAGAAAGTAGCTAAAAGAGCAAAGGCGCAGCTGTACCCCACAGTCTCATGTCTTTGGAAACTAGAGGCTAACTGAGAACTCTCTTTGCTGCTGTAAAATACTGTGCTATGGCAAAGGAGAGGCAGTGTTATAAAGCAGGGACTTGCGGATAAGCGACGCGATTGCTGAGTTCCTCTGTGTTAAGTCCCAGAGAAAGAGACCAGCTTAAATATCGCTCTTCTGTCTGGGGATGTTTTACTACCATTGTTACCAACAGTGCCTAAGATTTCTAGAATTGAAAGGTTGGTCTCTGTGACTTTGACAGCAGTTTGTTCAGGGTCAGTTTCGTTGTTTCCCTGATAGCGCGGGTCAGTTTCTCTGTCTGTTTGCCTTTCACACAGCAAAAGGGGGGGGAGGGAGTGATTGTAAAACAAAAATTGGCCTGGGCAGTCGGGGTAAGGATTGTGTCTGAAACTGTCTTCACTTGTTTATTCTTAAACTAGCTAGATTTCAAGTGGGCTGTGTCCCTTGGACCCCTCTGTTTTTCCATCTGTATCAATGAGTATGATACTTGCCCATTTTGTATTAACTTTTGTAAAAGAAAATACTTGCCCATCTTTGAGATTTGTTTGAGAAATGTTCGGTTAGTACTAATTCATATTATTTTTGTACGATGTGCAAAATTCTTGTTGCTTTTTGGGGCGGAAAGGCACCTGTCCTCCTATACAGCGACACTCAGGTTTTGGTTGATGCATTTTTTGTTTTTAAAGGGAGACTGTACATGGCTATACATGAAAAATTCCAACTAGGGATTGGTGTTTCTGTAGGGCTGTCTGTCCACAAGAATCTCAAAACATTTTACAAACCAAATTACTACCCTGCATTTAAGTGATCTCTTGGTCTGACACTTCACAGCACACTTTGGAAGACAGGGAGTGAAATGTCTGGTATTCATTTGAAACTCCAGGGGGAATTTAGCTTGGCAGAATATGATTGGTCAAGGACGGCTCCCTGATTTCTGGGAAAAGTATCATGGGATCTTGGATGACCACAAGTAGTTGGGCCTTCCTCAGCTTTTTCTAATGCAGGCCAGAGAGCTGAGTCATGCTTTGCAGGTTGCTGACATGGTGATGATAGTAAGTTAGAAACAGTCCTTGCCATTCCGGTTTGTCTGCTAGTGCTGGAAAGGAGACTAGCCATCAGTAGAACTTCTGCTGCAGTGGATGGAGTGATATGTGCCTACCTAGAGGACGGTGGCTGCCAAAACAAGGCAGTCATTTTAAAATCTCATGGCTGTGTGGCAGGTGTGGCTGCATATGAGGGATGCTCTTACCACTTGGTCAGAGCAAGTGCTGTCTCTTTCAGCATGTTTAAACCTCAGGTTTATTCTTTGTTTAAAAAAGCAAATCCTGAGAAATCTGAAATTAATAGAAATACTTTTGTGCCACTCTTCTCTTTAGATGTAAAGATTTCCCTGCAGTGTTTGCAACCCAGATTTCTTGGCATTTTGCTGGTTGGTACATGAAACGGGAAGTGAAACCAACTAGAAAGCAGACAAACTGACTCCTCCAATTTCAGTACTGGGTGCAGAGATGCAGAAATGGTGAAAAGTAAATTTAAGTGCCTTCAGTTTTAATAATCTAGACAATAGCGAGGTATAGCATCTTATTTTTAAAACAAATTTGATATTTTTTTAACCTGACAAACTTCAGGGTGTTTACCGTCCGCATTTCTCCTCTTCCCTGTGTTTACCTTGAGTGGTGAAGCAGGTGGGATTTGCAGCGTATCATCTGGGATCTCAGATTCCTCCCCCTTTCCTGGTTGTGGTAGGGAGCTTGGATAGCAGGTCTCGGTTTAAACTCCTGGAGGTTTTGGAGGCGCTGCTGGTGAGCACAGTGGTAGCATCTGGCCGACGTCGGTAAGTTCTGAGCTTAGCAAAAGCACTTCTAAAAATCCAACGGTCTCTAAGCGCTTGATGAAGATGTGCTGATTTAGTCCTGTTCCCCCCACATTCCTACATGCACCCTGTGAGGTAGGGGAAACTAAGCTATGGAGAGACTCAGTGGCTTGCTGAGGGCCCCCCTGTGGCTGAGTGGCAGGGTCAGGACTCTCGGGTTCTAATCCTAGCTCTGCTTCCGAATTGCTGCATGACTTGGGGAATTCTTCGTCTCCCCTCCTGCACCTGGGAAAGGGGGATAATACCCACCTCACATGGGGCTGAGAGGCTTAGCCGAGGATTGTGACGTGCTACAGCCTCAGATGGGAAATGCTAGGGAAGTTGATTAATCACTGAGGCCTGGTCCACACTAACCCCCCAATTCGAACTAAGATACGCAACTTCACCTACGTGAGTAACGTAGCTGAAGTCAATGTACGTTAGTTCGAACTTACCGCAGTCCAGACGTGGCAGGCAGGCTCCCCCGTCGACTCCGCCTACTCCTCTCGCCGAGCAGGATTACCGGAGTCGACGGGGAGCACTTCTGGGTTCGATTTATCGCGTCCAGACAAGATGCGATAAATCAAACCCAGAAGTTCGATTGCCTGCCGCCGAACCAGCGCGTAAGTATAGACAAGCCCTCAGTCTCTGCTTTCCACCCTTGGTTCCAGTTCTTCTCTACGCTGGTTTGCCACTACTTAGAGCCCCGAGTAGGCTGGAGGAGCTGGGCTTGTGCAGTTAACGGAGGAGATCCCATTTAATTTTCCTTTTCTATTCGGCCCCAGGATTATAACCCTCCTGTTTGGTTGGGTGCCAGCTTCAGATTCAGTCTTATAGTCAGCAGTTTGTTTGGATTAAGGACAAGCCTGACAGACTCATTGGCAGACGCCATCAGGCCAGAGCGTGACCTTTTTTGGCTTGTGCTCAAACCAGCTCTACCACATTAGCCAGTAACCCGTCAGATCTGAGTTTTGGTGGTTCTCCAGGCTAAGGCGGCTGGGTGCTCTGGCTGTTCTTGATCACGGCTTTCTTGGAAGATCATAGGGCGGGTCCTCACTGCAGCGTTAACTCAACTTCTAACAAAAGTGTTGCCCCCAATTCCAATCCCATCCCCACACATGAATCCTGGCCTTAGGTGTGGCGATGCTTTTAACTCCAGTTGGGTGGCCTCAGGGGGACGTATACTAAAATGTGAGTGAGCACAACTCGGCACTGCTAACACAACTGCTCTAGTATGGATGCAGGTATAGCCCCACTTGAGTGCCGTTCGTCCGCCAGTGCTTTCCCACAATTCCACCCCACGTATCCAGAAAGGACAGACAAGTTCTCCCATAGGTCACTGGGAAAATGCATAGCGAGGCTTGGCTTGCTGCAGTGCTAAGAATGCTGGGATGTGCTCCCAGAAGCCTTAGTGCCACACCAAGCGAGCACAGCCCCCGTGTGCATGGTGATCTGAGTGTTGTATTGCCACGTGGCTGCTCTCCTGGCCTCCAGCTCTGCCTGGCCACCCCCACGCTAGTAGAACGGTCAGTCTCCATGGCCTTCTGCTGCACCTGTTATGAGGGGGCTGCTTGTGGTGGGCACACTCTCGAGGTGGTTGGTTTATATCAAGGTGGTGATTTAAATCACCAAGTGGAAAGCCTGGATTGAAAGGATCTATTTTAATCAACTTTTCCATGTGTACCTCCGTTATTCTAACACAGTGGTGTGCAAACGTTTCCCGTCGCGCCCGCCCTTACCATTAACGGCATCCGTCCCCACACCCCCCTCATTACCGCAGAGCTGGGGCTAGAGGCGGGAATGGGGGGGGAGCTGCTCTGGGGGTGGAGAGAGAATGAGGGCAGAGCTGGGCCTGGAGGCGGATCAGGTCTGGGGGCTGGAGGAGGAGCGCGGGTTGAGGGTGGAGCTGGTCTGGGGGCGGAGTGGGGCTGGAAGCATGGTGCTGCCTCCCGTGGGCGTTGGCCCGGGCCCCGGCTGCACAGTTTGGGGATCCTGGTTCTAAAGAAAGGTGCATTGTCTTCGGTTGATCTAACCATTAAAACATGTTGATTTGCAGTGAAACAGCCTTTACGCTGGATTTGGTACCTAGTTTTGCTACCTAGGAGGATACGGTATAACTATATATACACTTATTTCAGCAATTACATAGCTTAATATTTTCAGATTCTCATTCATTGTACATTTGTAGTATGTTAGAAAAGGTAAATGAGGTATTGCTCATTTCCTAGGTAACTTTTTGCTCAGGTTGTCAAGCTGCATTAGGATGGAAACTGGAGTTTAACTAAACATACAGCAGAATATAACGTTTATTTTGATTAAACAAAACCTTAAAAGTTTTGGATATCTAAACTTATCAACGCATTATTTCACATTTCCAGCTAAATGATTTATTAAACAGAGGGCTTAACTGTAGGCGGTGAATTCAACTGATTATTTCAGGTCAGCCTGGGAACGTTTTCAAATATGCCTGAATGAAAGTG
Source organism: Trachemys scripta elegans (assembly GCF_013100865.1). Lineage (NCBI taxonomy): Eukaryota > Metazoa > Chordata > Testudines > Emydidae > Trachemys > Trachemys scripta. Next base: position 2,455,660 of record NC_048299.1, on the reverse strand, counting down.
ACTGGAGCTTAAGTTCCTACTTGCCTAAGTCTCTTGAAAACGACAGTCTCCTAAGTTACTTAGGCTGACCTGTTGTGCCATATTTATAGATCTTGACCTCCAAAGTTTCCCCCCTGATTCTTCTTAATCTAGAAAAGCAGCCTTTAACTCAGTTTTTGACAGAGGCTCATGGATTCAGCGTAATTATTTATTTAAATGTTCTGAGATTATAATTTTAGGCCTTGACATATTTTGTATTAGATTCAGATTTCACTTTAAGCAGGTTTATTTAAAAAAAAAACAAAACGAATGATAATTTAAATAACAAGATCAAAATAGCCAATTTAAGTCAAAATTCCCTATTTAAAATTTGTTTTGTTTTCAAACAAATCATTTTGTTTTTATCCACCCTTAAGAAAGAACTGAAGCCACCAACTCACGACATCCGGGTCAGTGAGCAGTTGGGAATGGTAACAGCTGTGAGTCATGGCTGGGCTGGGCTGGATTTGAACCCAGTGACCTAGAGGACAGAGGTTTCTCTCACTCGGACTAGATTGCTGAGCTCTTCCCAGTGCATTCCCATTGTGTGTGCGTGACCCTCCTGCCCAGCCTCTTACCCCATTGCCCTTGTAGCTGCAGGGCGAAAGGCTTCCTGGACTTCCCTAGTGGCTAGCTGCAGCTTGAGAGCCTTGTGGATTTCATAGGATGTCTGTGCGATCAGGTGTCTTCACCTGTCACGAAAAGCATTTTCCTCTGGATGGTACAGCCCCCTCTTCTGGCTCCTGCTAGTACTGCAGGGCCATCAGCCTCATTGCCCCGTATCATTCCTTGGAGTGCTTGTGGCTGATGAAATGTGGATTTTTCTAATGTGCTTTGGAACTGGAGTGGCAGATGAGCAGTGCTGGGAGTCTGAATGCGCTGGCCCCTGCCCAGTGCAGTCTGCAGGCGTTGGTGAGGGGCAATCTCCCCATAAACTGTGCTCTGCCCGTGCGTGGGAACGGCCTGCAGTTAGTTGCTTTTCTCTTCATCCTACGGACCTTGTGACGCATGCTTAGGAGCCTTTGATGTGACTCATCCCACCAGATGTCATAGGAGGCAGTGCAATGTAATGGTTACAGCAGGGCCACTGGGCGTGGGGTTCCTGCTGTCTAGTCCTGCCTTTGTTGTGTGTCTTTGGGGCAAACTGCTCAACCTCTGGGTCTGTACAATGTGATTGACATGCCCACCCTGGGCGGGTGCTTGTGAAAGCCCTCTGGGATCTAGGAACCGGGCCTGGGTAAGTGTGCGGGGTATTGCCAGGTACGTTGTGTTCAGTTCTGATTTTTCAGGCTGCTCCCTCTCCCCTAGAAATCCTTTCCCTCCGCCCCCCAGAGTCTGGGAAGGCTGCCGATTCTTCAGCTCCCCTTCAGAGAGCCATTGACCTCTCTCACTTAGTGCCCCTGTGTGGGACGTCAGAGATCCTGGCCCTCCACCCAGCATGATGGTTCTGCAGCATGTTCCCCTGGCTATCCCTGTGCAAAGTGCTGTCTGCCAGCCGTGCGGCTGCCGAGTCTCCCCAGCCTGTTATTCACCAGGACCCTACGTTTGCCAAAAGACGGCTGGTCCCCCACAGATCTCTAGCTGGTGTCAGCCCCTTCCCCAAACCTCAGGGGACAGCTCGGTTTCTAGCCAGTGTGGAGCTATGTCCCTTCAGTCAAGGGCAGTACGTGTCTGCAATCACCAGCCTCAGTCTCTCTAACAAGGACATTGTCCTTCAAGAGTCTCTCTCCAGCTGGTTTGCAGCCAGCTGGGCATGGCTGGGCCCTCTTCCCTTGAGCATTGCTCTCACAATCCTTTGCTGTCCTGTAGCACTGGCTGGGGATCTCGGAGAGCTCAGAGCCTTCGTTAAGCCCCACAACCCTGCTACCCCCCTCTGCGTGCTGGACCTCCCCATGTAACAGGGAGTGGCTTGCCCAAAGCCCCATGCCAAGTCCGTGCCAGAGCCACAAATAGACTCCCTGTGTCCTGGTTCCTAGTCTCCTTTGCTGGCCACTAGACTGGACTCTAGTGGAGTCCTCGCCCTGCCCAGGCCAGGGGCTGCCAGACGCAGCTGTGTGTGTAGCTCCAAAGGCTCTCGCTTGTTGCTCTAGTCAGTGTCGTGTGCGGAATGCTCCCTGCCCCCCCGTGGCATTGCTACATTCTGTGGGGCCCGGAAAGCTACCCCTGTCCTCTGTGTGAGCAGTGCCGCCCCAGCTGCCGGAGTGCAGTGCACACGTCTGGCGCCTGCGGGCACCCAAGAAATAGACGGTCCCTCAGGTGCTCTGTGCAGTGAACAGCGGATCAATACCCCGCTGCAGGCGTCTCTCGCGGTGACGTCACCTGCACTGCTCAGGACCCATGTGGTGCTGCGGTGCTGAGCTGACAGTGCATGTAGCCGCCAGCCGTGGCTCCTTGTGCTGCGACCCCATTGGTTCATCCAAGCTATGTGAGGTTGGCTGGAGTGGGGGGGATCCCCAAGATTTTACAGGCGATGGCTCGCTGGCTCTCCTCGCTCTCGAGTCAGGATCGCGGCTGCACCTCAGCGTGGTGTTGGGGGTACTGTGCTGCTGGGGGCACCGTCTTTCCCGTCAGATGCAGAACCCTCGTGCTGGCCACATGTGTTCGCTCAAGATCCCAGGGGCTGTGTTACCTCCAGTTCTTGGACGCATTTCAGTTCTGAGAACTACCTTTGTCTCCTGACTCTTCCCTGCAGATTCTCTTTGAATCTGTATTCTCACGTTGCTGTGCGCTGGTAAACACCTGCTGTGTTTCACCCCAGAGGTGGCCGCGTTTCAGAGCTGAGCGGCGTTGGGGCTGAACTCTGAGGAAAGGCAGTCATCATTTAAGCTTGGGCTGGGTAAAGCACTGGAGGCTACGCAGGCAGGAACAATTCAGGCCTGGCTGCTGGGGGAAATGAGAGAATGAGTGCCATCAGACATGGGGGTAGGGTGCTTTACTGGGCCCAGCGGAGAAGAGAGCCCCGATCGGTTTTGATTTGCATAGTGCATGGTGCATTACAGGCAAATCAGAGAGAAGATCCCTGCCCTGAGGATCTTGCCATCTGACCTAGACTCTACCATGGTGGGGAGGGGAGAAGGGGAATGTGACGGGAAAGCTGGAGGAGGGTGCATAGGTTGATAGTTACACGTGGGTCTGTCTTACCTTATTAAGTGTCCTGTAGGTATCTGGGAGCCTGGCTTGGCACTTCTGAACCTTAACAAGGGTGCAGCTGCCAGTAGCCGTGGCAGACCTGTAGCTGAAAGGTTGGCAGGCCGGGCCTGCGTGGCTCCATTGGACAAGAAGCTGTGATGAAACCTTTCCCCTGGTCAGCCCCTGGCTGGACAAGTGAAGATGCAGCATGTGTTGCTTCTTGAGCAGACCCGTCACCCGGGCAGTGGTGGCCGCTTGCTGCAGATTCACGTTTGGCAGCACGCTCTCCTTGGCCGCTCACGCTGAATATGGCTGCTCAAGTCAAAGATCAGCTGCGGTCCCTGCTAAGCCTGGGCCACAGGAGGGAACAGGGCTGCAGGCTGGGTCTGTAACTCCAATGACTTGGTGGGCTGAGGGGTGTCTCACCAGGGCTGGGTGTGGCCAGCTGCGCTCAGGCTGCAGATCTCCTTCTGCAGGACGCCTGGCTCTGACTTGAAGGCTGCAGGGAAATAGGGGCACCCACTGTCCGAGGAAATACACTGGCTCCTTCAAATTGGAGGTGGCTTCCATGTGCTGTGGGCTGACTGGCTGTGTGGGGGCAACGCAGGGAACTGGTGACCCGTTCCTGGCCTTGCAGGGGGGCTTTCAGTCTCCTGCTCTGAGCCCCTCTCCCTCAACGAAGACAGAAACAGCCTGGCCTGTGCAACACCCCGAAAGCCCAATCCCGAGTGTCTCTGCCACCCTTTATAGGGGTTTCCGCTGCCCCTCTTGCTGTCTGGCTCCAGCTGGCGCGCCGGCAATGCCAGGGCAGCTCTGCTCCGGGGAATGGTTCTCGATTTCTCCTCTCCGCACCAGTCCCAGACACGAGCTCTGATTTTAGTTTTTTTTCTCTCTCCAGTTTGTTCTGAAGAACTATGGCGAGAGTCCCGAGAGCTACAATGAAGAGCTGAAGAAACTTGAACTGCTCCGGCAGGTGAGTGTGTGCTGGCGCTGTGCTGTCTGTAATGGGGCTACGAGGCGGGGCAGTCCCACGGGGAGACGGTCCCTGCCCCAGAGCGCACAGTACAGCTGGGGCTGACAAAGGCCGGCAGGGAAAGTGACTCACCCAAGGGCAGGCCAGCGACTGAGCCGGGAACAGAATCCAGATCTCCTGGCCGCAGCCCACGAGGTAGAGCCCACGGTTCTATGGTGGGTGTGCTGGTGTCTGCTCCTGCACCCGTGGCCCTCCAGTGCCAAGCCGTAAAGGGGAGGGGAAGCTTTCTACATGTGAAACCTCCACTGCCTTGCTGGGAGGGATCCCAGGCACAGTGTGACCTGAATACAGGTGAAGGAACCCCAGCCCAGGAGCCTACGGCCCTCCAGCCCGCATGGGCAGCAGCAGGGGTGCCCACCTCCCGCGCCCCCTGCCAATGTGCCCGTGGAGGGGTGGGGGGATTGGCTTGGTTCGCTCTCCGCGGCCTGCTCAGTGCTGGAGTCAGTGTGAACCAGGGGGCCTGGTGGTGCCATTTGTGTGTGTGTGTGGGGGGTGTTCAGTGTTGTGGACACTGGTCCGTTGGGACACCCCCAACTCATCACACACACACAGCAGCAGCCCCTCCGGTGGGAAGGAGTTTGAGGCTCCCCTACGGCTACGTGGACCCCAGCTCCTTGGGCAGCCCCTGCAGTTACTGTGGTTAGCCCCTAACAGCGCAAAGCTCAGCACTGGGGCGGGGTCTCATGAGATTGAGGGGAGAGGAGGTTCCTTAGTGGGGGCAGGGAGGCTGGGTCCTTCTGCGAGGTGGGATCAGTGGGGATCAGTGGGGAATTGCGCCAAGGCCCCTCCATCCCCCCACCCCCATGCTGCCCCTGTCCCTGCTGCCCGGAGAGGCACATCGTAGACAGGGCTGGAGGAGAGGCAGGTAAATGGTGGTGGGAGCAGGAGGGCTGGGCAGGGTTCCTGGCCTGCAGAGATGCTGTAGGCTCAGGGGCTCCCACCCTCTGTGGCCCTGGGTTTTGCAGGGCCGCCCAGCCCAGCCAGCAGTGGTTGCTGCCGACCCCCTCTGGAGTCGAACCAGGGACCTAGAGGAAGGAGCTGCCGGCAGTGGTGGCTGTGATGTGAACTCCCTGAGCTGAGCTGTTGTGAGTGGCTGACACGAGTTCCCAGAGACGTTTGTGGGGTGCTGTGATAAGGTCAGCGCCACTCACAACAGCTGAGCTTATCAGCTGGAGAAGGACCATGGGATGGAGGGACGTTTCCAGCCAAGCCAGGCACTGGAGTTCGTGCGCCTGTGTCAGCGGAGCCTGAAATGCAGGCAGGCAAAGCGGAGAGGGCTGTCTGGCCCGGGGAATTGGTAATGGGGTGATTATGTCGTTCACATCTTGAGGGCCAGGTCGGCTCCCAGCCAGTCTTCTCCATCATGTGGTGAAGTGACATTCCCCCCAGCTGACAGGTGTCCGTGAGCTCACGGCGCTCCCTGCAGAGAGGCCCAGGACTGAACGGGCCGTGGAAACCCAGCTGCCCAGGAGAGAGGCAGCGCAGGGGAGGCAACGCGCTCGTTGCTGTGGATAAACGGAGCCGGTCATTGCAAGACACCTTTCAGGGTAACCACGCGGGACTGCCTTCGCGCCCGCTTCCGGCAGCAGCAGTGCAGCGAACCCAGCCGGAGTGACCGCAGTTACCTGACCCGCTTGAAAACCCAGGGGGAAAAACATCAGGGTTGTGCCATTAGCTTTCTCCTGTTCCGTGTGTGCGGAGCCCTGAGGTGGGGGGTACTAAGGAGTAGCTTGGCCTGGCACAGAAATAAACTTCTGCCCCCAGCCAGGCCAGGCCAAGCCAAGCGCATCACTAAGGGCAGCACGGCTGGATCCTAGCGCCTTGCTGCCTGGCTGATGGAGCATGGCAGTTAGCACTTGTGCTGGGAGAGGTTTGCTCTCTTCCGTTTGTGTGGCTGTGCTGCGGGGAGAGAGGGCGCCAGCCGTTTCCCGTAAGGCTGGAGCTGAGCTCTGACGCTGGTGAGCGATTGCTTCGGCATGGGAGTGATGAGTGAGCGCATTCCTCTCCGCTGGAAAAATGTAACACTTTTCCTGCCCAGCTTCCGTGGCAGGGTCTCTGCTTTCCCAAAGGCAGTCCCTTCCTGGGAGGGGAATCTCTCATTCATTTGTGCTCCAGTAGTGCCTTGAGGCTCAGCTGAGATCGGAGTCCCGTTGTTCTAGGCACTGTTCAGAGAGATGGTCCCTGCCCTGGAGGGCTGGCAGCCGAAATGGATCAGACTAAGAGAGGGTGGAAGGGGGTCACAGCCCCTCTCTGGCAGCACTAGCTGTGCTAGTGGAAGGATCCCACACCTGCTGACTGGGGTTTTCTGGTCTCCTGATCTCTGACAGAGATTGGTATTTAAAACCCCTTCCACAATTCTGCTGTGAATGCTGAGAGCACTGAGTGTTCCTGCTGGCCATATGTAGCTAGTGACCCTCTCTGTTAGCTCTCTCCGAAGCCCCTTGCGGCCCTCCCTGGTCCCAATTAACCTGACTTTGTCATTTGTCAGCTTTGTAACTCTCAACTCATGCCCCCTCGCCCCCGTCCCATTCCAGATCACTAATTAATCAACTAAACAACACGGGACTTGGTGCGGAACCTGCAGTCCTTGCTGTTAACCTTTTGCTGTGCTGAAAATTGACCATTGAATCCTACTTTGTTTTCTGTCTTAGCCTGTTTTTTGATCCATGATACTTTGCCTCCTCCCCATGATGACTTAACTTCTTTGATAGCCTTTTGTGTGGGATCTTGTCAGAGGCCTTTTGGATGTCGAAGCACATAGTCAACAGTTCTCCTTTCTCCAGTCCTTTTCTGACATGCTCAGAGAATTCTGAGAGACCAGCAAGTCCGTTTTCCTTTGCAGAATCCGTGCTGGTTAGTCCCTCTGTCATGAGCTGCCAGGTGTTTTGTTTTTAGTGATCATTTCACTCAGTTTGCCCAGAACGGATATCAGCCTGACACCTGGCATTTAATGTAGCAAAGTACTTTGAAAGCCTTGGGCTGAAGGCGTTGTGGGGTGGTGGGTGTCTCCTGAGTTGGTGACATACCTGGCTGCCTTCAGTTCCAGAACAGAGGCCCCAGGCCTCTCCCGAGCTTGGCATAATCAGTACTTTGTTGCAGTTGTACCACTGGATTGGGAAACTGCCCACCCCAAGTGTGTGAAAGGAGAGGGGAATCTCCATCCCAGCCAAGAGGAGACACTCTGGAGAGTGGCTAATGCCCTGGCTTCTGCAGCTGGCCCCTGGAAAGTCCCTCTGGGGAGCCATTTCAGAGTGATCTCCCTCCCCGATCACGTAAGCGGATTTCACTGCCAGCCAAATACAGCCCAGGCCCTCTATCTGTAAGCATGGCGCTGCCTGTTGCCTTGAAGCACTGCTCCTTTCTCTCTCCTCCTCCAGAATGCCGTCAGCGTGCCCAGGGACTTTGAGGGCTGCAGCATCCTGCGGAAGTACTTTGGCCAGCTTCACTACCTGCAGAGCCGCGTCCCCATGGGCGCGGAGCACGAGGCGGCTGTGCCCGTCACGTGGTAAGTGCAGCGGTTTGGTGGGGTTTGTGGGGCGGCAGGAGAGGGAGCAGGCTTCCCCGCAGCCAGCGATCTACCCCTGCCAGGGCACCCTCCGCTGACACTGGGAGCTGGGACGTGATCCAATGGGAGATTCTTTGAGCAGAGGAGCTGAAGCTGGGGCTTGCCAGTGGACTCACTGTATGACCTGGCTTTGTCTCTTGCCTCAATTTCCCTATCCAGGTGGGTAGCTTCCTTGGCCCTGGTAATCTCCTGCCTAGACTCCTGTGGTGTCCTACCCTCGTAGGCCGCCAGCTGTGCTAGTGTGGATGGACTGAAGGCATATTCCCCTTCCTCTTCCCTGACCCAAGTTCCTCTGCCGGCTCAGCTGGATTCCATACTGCTCATCCCCACCCCACCTACATCTCCCGTGTCCCTGGGCTCCGCCAGCACCCCTCGCCCCGTCTCCTTTGCCCCTCGCTAGGAATCTCCTCTTTGATCCTGCGTCCAGCCACCAATGACTCTCCCTCCGCCAGCCTTCCCAATGATGTGTACAACGGAACAAACCCAGACCAAGTTCCCCCAGCCTCACTGTGTCCTTCCCTGGTGCCCAGTGTGATCTCGCCCAGCAGCGTGTCTCTGTTCTAACCCTGCCTGGCACGCCCTGCGGGCAGAGCCCCGTCTCTAGGCTCTCCACCCAATGCCATGCGCACCTCTGACTCGAGAGAGCTCTAATACTGCAAGCCGGGGAGCAGAGTATTTCCCTCCCCGGGGCTGTGAGGGTGAGTGCAGGTTTGTAGCGCACTGGGAGAGTCTGGGATGGAAGAAGCAATGTAGTAACTGAGATTACGCCACCTGCCACCGACATGCAGCCCCCTCTGGCTCTCTGAGCGGTGCCGTATGCGTCTCAGCCTCTGGAGTGTGGCCCTCCTTGTCCCTCCAGCCACCTTGATTGCCCTTCCTGCCGCAGCTGGGATTTCAGTGCGTTAGGGTGCAGCGATGGCCCTGGGGGGGCACAGGACTGACCAAGAGGGGTTGGTTTACACCACCTGGCGGCCGTGGTGGAGGCTGGGCTTTGGGGCTAAGCAGACTGGGCCTGGCACCACTCAAACATTACAGGGTTTGCTGGTTTATGTACCTAGCAGCTTCCCATCTCCCACTCAGTTTGGAGTGGACTCTATGCCAGCTACATAGGCAAGTGAGTCTAAATCATTTGGATCACCCGTGCCTGTTCTGAGCCGTTAGTTGTTAGCTGTCCGCCTTCCCTGGAAACGTGGCCATGGGGCCCCTGGGGCAGCTGGGTTGTGCATCTGGCCATCTCGCTGGCTCACTAGTGCAGGCACCAACCCTGGGCTTCTCTGTTCACAGGACGGAGATCTTCTCTGGCAAGGCGGTTACCCACGAGGACATCAAGTATGAGCAGGCGTGCATCCTCTATAACCTCGGTACGGCCCGGGAGCCCACCTGGGGTTTGCTTGGCACCAGAGAAATGCCCTGCTCCCTGGCTAGGCCTCGTTCCCTACTCCACAGGATCCATTGTCCAGCCTGGTCCTGCTGCTCAGTGAGGGGAGGGAAGGGGGTGACCGCTGCAGGGGCATTCAGCCGATCTGCCCGCAGGCCTTTCTGTGATCACAGCTCAGAGCAGGCAGCCAGTGGTGGCAGTCGGCATGAAGCTGCCCGCAGCTGGAAGTGCTGGGCCTTGGGAGAGCAGAGCCATGATGTCTTGAAGTGTTACCATGATCACTGAGGACAAATGAGCCCCTGTTTCCTTGGCTCTGTCAGATTCTGCTGGCCACTAGAACACCAGCCAGATCTGAACCCTGGCACGAGACCCTCAAGTGAGGCTTCAGCCCGGGCATCTGCCGGTGCAGGACAGGCTGATCTTCAGGGTCAGCTCCAAAGGGCTCCTCCCTTCATTGTGATCGATGAATGACAAGCCAGAGGATCACCATGCGTCCCCCTCCCCCGCAGGCCAATCCAGGCCTGGTCTAGGAGAATAGTTGCACCCGTTTAATTAAATCAATTTGAAATTGATCCAGTTCAGCTAGTGCAAACCCAGCCGGTTGTACTTAAACCGGTTTAGCCCTCATGTAAATAGATGCAGTTTAGTGCAATGAGAGATCGACGATCAAAATCAGCAAGGATTAAAATGGTGTAGGTCAGCATTTCTCAAACTGGGCTCCGGACCCCTGGGGTCCCCCTCCCTCCCAGTGCCTCCTGCACACTGGGGAACAGCTGTTCAGTCCCTCCCAGTGCCTCCTGCACACTGGGGAACAGCTGTTCAGTCCCTCCCAGTGCCTCCTGCACACTGGGGGAACAGCTGTTCAGGAGCGTGTGGGAGGGAGGGGAGGAGTGGGGACAGGGCGTGCTCAGGGGAGGGGGTGGAAAGAGGCAGGGAAGAGGAGGGGTAGGGGGTGGGGCCTTGAGGGATGGGGTGAAGTGGGGGCTGAGCGGGGTGTTAGGGGTCTGTGGAAAATGGCCTTACACATTTTGCCAGTGGCCTGATCTGAGCTTCCTGTTCCCAACAGGGGCATTGCATTCCATGCTGGGCGCCATGGACAAGAGAGTCTCCGAGGAGGTAAAGATGCTAAACCCCTCGTGGTCCGTCCCACCTTATCATGGGTGGTTTCTTCCAAACAGATGAGAGCACAAAGGTTGGCAGGGTGGCGAGTCTTTTCAGTAGCGATTGTGAATCTCCGGAGGGGACTGGTCACGTTTCCAGGGGCACGATCCCTTCAAAAACTGCTCTGCAGTCTGAAGATTTTGTATCGCTCGTGCCAGGTGCTGGGATTCCCGGGACTGGGAGAGAGGGATGAATACGGGATTTTTCTTGACATAGTGTGTAGTTATAGCAGTGCCTGCGGCAAGCTCTGGGCGCCGTGACGTAATTTAACACCCCCATGTAACCCCACATGCGATCTTGCCTCCAGCCAATAACAGACCCTCCCCCACCCTCTGAGCAGATACCTGGAAAAGATGGGCCGGGCCACGCCACGTACCCTGATGGCAAGGACTTCTCCTGGAGAGTTCTGCCAGCCACTCCCTCCTCTCCTGGCCTGGGGAGCTCCCAGCTGACCTTGCTTATGGAAGCATTGCCTGGGAAGAGAGTCCCTCTGCTGACTAGCTCCCAAGCCATGTAGGACTTCACAGCTGAAAATCCCACCCGCCCCGTCTGGGAACCGAATGGAAGCCAGAGCAAGGGGGTAACTTATTACAGCCAGAAAGTAAGCAGCAGTTGCTTTTGGCACCCGCTAGTCTGAGTGGTCTCATGGGGTCACCCCATGTAGAGTGTCATGGTCATCCAGTCTCCAGGTGATGAAAGCCTGGACAACCGGGACAGGAGAAGGTTGAACACCACTTAAGATGGTAACATTTGGGGTTTAAGTCCACTAATGAAGGCTGTTGGTAAATTTCAGGCGTCAAGACAACATGGCTTCTATGCAGTGCCCTCTGCTTTGGCTTGGGTGGGTTAGAGCCTTACATGTTTCTTCTCCCCCTTCTGCGGCGGCCCTGGCCAGGGTATGAAGGTTTCCTGCACCCATTTCCAGTGCGCGGCTGGGGCTTTCACCTACTTGCAGGATCACTTCCCTCACTCCTACAGCGTGGACATGAGTCACCAGATCCTTAACCTCAACATCAACCTCATGCTGGTAAGGGTGGGCGCTGGCTTTGCTGCTGCTCACCATTTATGCTGGGCTCCAGTGGCTGGGCTTGTTAGATGCAGTTCATTTAAAGGGATCTCACCAAAGCGGACGAGGCGAGGGGAGGAGGAGACGCGCTCGGTATTGGGCCTAGCCTTGTCTCATTTTTCAAAGGCCAGTTGGAGTGGGAGCCACCCTTGGACAGAGCTGGATAAAGACGGGGTTGTCCCAGTACCTTGGCACGTGCAGATTGTAAGCCTGCTGTCTGCTTAGAGGGAAATGGTCTGTCTGCAAAAGGTGGCCAAGAGAGGCTTCCGATGTCTGTCCTTGTTCAGGAGAGATCCCAGAGCGCTGTGGTAGGGGAGGAATCGTGTGTCCGGCTCCAGGACATACACTGATCCCCACAGGGGCAAGAGGAATATTTTTCTCTCCATCCGCAGGGTTGCACGGGTGGCTGCATGCGTTGTGGGGTCTGCACGCTTTCCTCAGAAAGTGCCCGGTCCCCAGTCTGTCGGGTTGGGATACTGAACTCTCGGGCCTAATGGCCTGACTAGCAAAGGCAGTTCTAAACGTCCGATCGAGGAGAGTAAAACGTGGGAAGGGAAGAAGTAGGTTCAAATTTCCAAGGAGGGGGCTATTGACAGAGCAGCTGGAAATACCTTGACATTGTCCTTCTCCCTGTAGAGAAGAAAGGTAGAGGTGGGTGTGAAGGAAGCTGCCGTGGTTTACTGCATCAGGGGATCCCATTATAACAGCGCCCTGCCACTTGCATGCTCTTTGCTTTATCCATTCTCTTGTGCCGCTCTGGGAGGCGTCAGACCGATCACCATTGTCTGGGCAGCACTTTGGCCTTGAAAGGGAGGAAGGGTTTGGATTTTGACTCTCCAGATGAGATGGCTTTATTGGCTCAGTGGCACTGCAGCTGTACCTGGGCTAAGCTGAGCGTAGGTGAAGTCCAGCCTCCGTGGCCAGCTCGCTTTAGCTAGGGGAAAGAGTGGTGGAAGTGTGTGATTGACAGCCCTAGGGATTGGGCAGACAGAGCCCTGCGCTGGCAGGGGCTGACCTACGTTTTTCAGCTCTGATCTCCAGAGCCAGTGCAGCCCTGTCCCCTACGTGGGCCCACCAGCGTACCTCAGTCGTAGGATCGCCCCTGGAAGTTAGAGGGGAGATCTGTCTCCAAGGCCATTCTGTCCGTACTTGGCCTCGCACCTGAGCCCTCCAACGCGGCGGTGGGGTTTTGTCCACCAGAGACTGGGTCGAATCCATGCGCTCACTTCACGTAGGCCAGTGCCTTATGGTTCCCACTGAGGGCTGGCTTTGAATGGCAATGGAGGTGAGAGGCTTTCTATGCATGGCTAGGCCCAGGAGCTGTTCTGGCTTGTAGACCAGAAAGCTGGTCTGTGTTGGCCTGTCCTGCATGGTAGACTGGAGCCACTGCTGCGTGACTCTCCTTTGGGGCAGGGGAGAAGGCGCTGGCTGAGTTTGGGCAGGGGTGACTTGGAGGAGCGCAGGAACACAGTGAAGTCTCTGGGGAGAGCTGAGCATCTCCATTGCTTTTCCTGGAAGGGCCAAGCTCAGGAGTGTCTCTTGGAGAAGTCGATGCTGGACAACAGGAAGAGTTTCCTCGTGGCCAGGATCAGCGCCCAGGTGAGTTACCCAGGGAGCTCTGCTGCACTACACTCGGTGGGCCCCTTAACTGTGATTGAGACGGAGCCCCTCCTGCTGCCCTGCCATGTACGAGAACAACTCCACGGGAGTCTCTGAACCCTGGGAACCAGCTGAGGTGGTTTGCAAGCAGGGAAGGAAATCCCTATAAACATTCACTGCTGTGCTGACTGTGTGGGCAGCAGGGTGGGGAACATTCGCGCTCTGCTAGAGCGTGAGGGCAAGCGAGTAACGGTTTCAAGACTAAGCGGTTAAAAGTCAAGTCATTTGAGTTAGTCAGTGTCTGAGCTTGACGCAATCTTGTCCGAATGAGGACACGGGCTCAGGCCTTCCTGCGGCTGATTGAGAGAGCCCTGTAAGCTGCAATGTCTGGGCACTGTGTGGCAGCCGGAACCCCAGCCTGCCTTTACTTTCCTGCAAAGTAATGCACGTTGGAAAACATAATCCCAAACTTACATATAAAACGATGGGGTCTAAATTAGCTGTTTCGACTCGAGAGAGATCTTGGAGTCATTGTGGATAGTTCTCTGAAATCATCCACTCAATGTGCAGCAGCAGTCCAAAAAGTGAACAGACTGTGGGGAATCATTAAGAAAGGGATAGATAATGAGACAGAAAATATCACATTGCCTCTCTATAAATCCATGGTACACCCGCATCTTGAATACTGAGTGCAGATGTGGTCGCCACATCTCAAAAAAGATATATTGGAATTGGAAAAGGTTCAGAAAACGGCATCAAAACTGATTAGGGGTCTGGAACAGCTTCCATATGAGGAAAGATTAAAAAGCCTGGGACTTTTCATCTTGGAAAAAAGGGGGGATATGATAGAGATCTATAAAATCATGACTGGTGTGGAGAAAGTAAATAAGGAAGTGTTCTTTACTCCTTCTCATAACACAAGAACTAGGGGTCACCAAATGAAATTAATAAGCAGCAGGTTTAAAACAAACAAAAGGAAGTATTTTTTTTCACACAATGTACAGTCAACCTGTGGAACTCCTTGCCAGAGGATGTTGTGAAGGCCAGGACCATAACAGGGTTAAAAAAAGAACTAGATAAGTTAATGGAGGATAGGTCCATCAATGGCTATTAGCCAGGCTGGGCGGGGATGGTGTCCCTAGCCTCTGTCTGCCAGAAGCTGGTAATGGGCAACAGGGGATGGATCACTTGATTATCTGTTCTGTTCATTCCCTCTGGGGCACCTGGCATTGGCCACTGTCAGAAGACAGGATACTGGGCTAGATGGACCTTTGGCCTGACCCAGTATGGCCGTTCTTATGTTCTTAACTGGCACTAGGGCTTTCTCTTGGGATTCTGATGCTGTGACTCTGCCCTGAAATACCTCTTGACCGTTTCTCTCCACATAGGTAGTGGACTACTACAAAGAGGCCTGCCGGGCTTTGGAGAACTCGGACACAGCCTCGCTGCTGGGGAAGATTCAGAAGGACTGGAAGAAGCTGGTGCAGATGAAGATCTACTATTTTGCTGCTATCGCTCACGTAAGTGGGAAGAATGAGGCTGTGCATTGGGAGTTTCACCCTGGCTGCCCAAGAGGAACGGCCTGGCGTCCCTCCACTTGTGGGTGGCTGCGGCTGCTTAAACCCGCTGGGAGGTGGTGGTCACCATGGGCGTGAAGTTCCTGAGTGTACCTGGACACCGGCGAAATTGTCTTCTGTAGTGAGTCCCCTGGCTGGCTTTGTAGGGCTTCAGTCAGTTTCTCTTGAGCCCTTCCCCGAATGAGGACCTCTGCCATCATCAGACTCCAAAGAGAAACTGCTGAGCTCCAGTTCATTTGCAAATTTGAGACCATCAGATACGGATGGACATCATTGGTTGTGTTTCTTTGCAGTTGCATATGGGAAAACAGGCTGAGGAGCAGCAGAAGTTTGGAGAACGAGTAAGTAAAACTATTTCTGCTTCGGGTTAGTTAATACTCCTGCAATCCAGCTGTAAACCAAGTTCCATCTCGCGTGGGCTTGACCGTTACCCTTTGAAGAGGTTGGGCTACATTGGCAGGAACTCAGCTGTCCATGATACCAAGGACACATTGAAATCTTTGGTGTCTATTAAACTGTAACTTGGACACCCCTGCCACGTCTGCATCAATCCGTGGGGCAAATAGCTGATTGGCCTCCCCTACTCCATGTGAACTTGGGCACCATCTTTCTTGTTACTGTGTAAATTTCCAACTAGGTTTGTTCTTTGGTCCTAAAACTCCTCGCTGGTGTCCTGCCCATGGAGTGAGCTGTCCCCCAGCAGGGATAGAGTTAAGGCTGAAAGCTTGTATATGCTGGTGGATGTGACTTTCCAACCCTGTTGTCAGAAGAGAATCTACACTTGCATGCTTGCCCTTTTCCATGTGATTCCCATTGGGTGCCGTGCAATGGAGGCACCAAACGCAGTTCTAGAGCAGGCATTACCACGAGGAGACAATGCCTGCTCTGGAACCTGGGCTAGAAGAATGGCAGCATGTGATGTCAGTATCTGGATCGCTGAAGTGGTGGTGTGTGGCACTGCATTTCTCATGTACCTCCCTTCTCTAGAAAATGTCCCACGGTTGTCTCATGGGCAGTGTACCTTAATCTGGGTTGCTTGATTGTGCTATTAATTTGCTCCTTCTTAGAAGGCCCCGCTGTACTTAATGGCGTTGGATTGTCCCAGGTATCTACACAGGGTTCGTTGGCCTATTGACTGCATGTGCCACAGCAAGTGTGTGTGTGCGTGTACTCTTGTGACTCCTTCCGAGCTCGTAGAGGAGTTTGGCAGAACTTCTGTCTGCTTTCTCTGCAGGTTGTCTACTTCCAGAGCGCTCTGGATAAACTCAACGAAGCTATCAAACTGGCAAAGGTAAGCTGCTTTCTTGTCCGTGGTACTGATTGCCTTTAAAAAAAAACCATCAGTCCTCGGGGCAGTTTGGGGCCTAAGCGTCTAGCAGTGCACTTTCCAGGCGCTGCTCTGGGATCAGTGCTCAAAACACAGTTATTGAGAGCGCTGGTAGTGAGCAACCAAAGACTGTAACAGTCAGTGACTCGTGCACTTTCAGAACGTGCCATTGGAGCAGGGCGGGCTGGCTGGCTTTCCGATAGTGCAAAGCATTGGTTTCCGGCTCCAGCAGCTCTCGAGGAAACTTTCCAAGCACCAGCTCTTTGGAAGAACTTCCCAAGGGAGGTGGCGGAAGCCCCGTTGCTTGACGATAGGGAGCAGTTGTGCATGGTTAGGGAGAAAGACAAGACCTACCAGGTTCTATGTACCTTTCTCTTGGCACTGAGAAGACTGGCCACTGGAATAGGTCAGACTTTATGGGGGCCATGGTAATCGGAATGGTGTGACTTTTGAAACCTGCCTTACAGTCGTAATCCTCTGCCACTGGAGAGCTGCGGGTCCTGCTTTTCCAGTACAATAGGGGGTCTGTCTCCTGCCCTGGGGGTTTGTGAATGCTGAGATGCTGGTGCCTCCTGGTTTCTAGGTCTAATAGGGCTTTTAGTGCTGCACTAAGACTGAGAAAAGGCCAGTCTGGATCTTGGTGTCCTCCTTCCCTGCCCCCTGGGAGCCTACGTGCGTCACACATGTCAGACTGGGGGGGAGGGTGGGGCTTAACTGACCTCCTCCATTGCACAGAAGGAACTTGCTAGTTTAATGCAGCCCTGGTCCACACTGGGAAGCCCTAAGTTTCTACTGGAGGCTGCATCTGACCCCCACTCGCTGTAGTACTGACTCCAGACGTGTGCTACAGCCCGGGGGGGCCAGACTCACTCGTGATTTTACTCCAGCGACTTGAGCCCGCCACCCAGCTGGTGACTTTGGCCCATTTATGGCACGTGATGCAGACAAGAAGTAGGTGGCAGTCACCACCGTGGCAGAGGAACGCAAGCCCCCGAGTTTGACACTTGTGGCTGAGGAGTTTGGCACAGGATTGACCCGCCTTGTGTTTGTGGTGCTCCGAATCCCAGCTGTCTGTTGTGAATAACAAGTCAGCCTGCAGAATGCACCCAAGGGCTGGCGTCTGCCAGAGTCTGCAGGCAGCCTGCAGCTCTGAGCTGTTCACTGCTCTGTTCATCTCTGCTGGCTACTCGCTCTGGAAGTGGGTTAGGGGGAAATGGGGTGACAGTGAGGGTCGCCAGGCTGCTTCTGCCTTCAGGTCACTGCTTAGTTTGTGGAGGGCAGCAGGATGCAGCATTCGAAAGGGCTGCTCAGGGTGTTACATCGACTGCAGCGATGTGGCAGGACTGGCTGTGTTAACTTGTGTTTTGTGCCTCTTCTAGGGTCAGCCTGAAACGGTGCAGGAAGCCCTGCGATTCACCCTGGATGTGATCGGGGGAAAGTGAGTCTGCAGCTGGAATTGCCTCTGGGACTAGAGTCTGTCTCTAGGCTCAAACCTCGTTGCTGAATCTCTCCCGCCCCTCTGCTCGCTCTGGGGAGCTCTTCTCTTTGTAGGGTCTCAGTATATAGGGCCAAATTCACATGTGCTGCTAGTGAGTGTAGGTCTGTTCTGTACAGGCTCTTCTCATGGTGTCCGCACTGTAGCATCTTAGCGCCGTGAGCAGCACGTTAAGTGACGTAGCTAACGTCTGTCACACATGGTTCGTCCTCTCCCCAGAGGGAACTGGGTGGAGTTGTACCCAGTGACTGGCAGGTGAAGATCAGCCTGTAGAATAGAGATAGCGTCTTCTGGGGGCATCAGGTGGGCAGCAAAACCCCCCTCTTGAGGCCCCTGCCCATCTAACCCAGCAAGCTCACTCCTTGAGTCCCAGCCGGGTCCCCCTTCCCCTCCCTGGATTTACACTTCAATTGTTCGTAGGTACAATTCGGCCAAGAAGGATAATGACTTCATCTACCACGAAGCTGTCCCTGCGCTGGACACCCTGCAGTCAGTGAAAGGTGAGGCAGGCTGGGCACATCCATCCCTCTGCTGCTGCCCTCAGCTCTGCAAAACCACGCCATGGCTGGTGCATAAACCTTCAGCCCAGCACAGTCCGGGCTCTGGGCGGGAGTGAGGGGGTGGGGATCAGCGAGTGGGGAAGACGGCGCTCTGAAAGGGAAGCACTGCGTGCTTTGCACAGGTATCTTGGTAATGGGCAGCAATGAGAACATGCAGCCCCAGTAGCACAGGTGGGTTTGGTACCAGTCTCTAACCCCTTAGCACCACTGATGTCGCTCACGCTAGGAACTTCCTGCTCCCGGGTCTCCATAGCACCTGCTGGAGGTGAACAGTTGTTGGTTGTGTTTTGGTGGCAGGGGCAGCCCGAAAAACAGCCTTGGGCATGAAGGGAAGTGCCGTGCCCTTGACTAGAATAATTCGCAGGCATCCGTGTCAGACTGTTCTCTTCTATACCCAGGTGCCACCCTGGTGAAGGCCCTTCCCGTCAACCCCACCGACCCAGCTGTCACGGGCCCGGATATCTTTGCCAAGCTGGTGCCAATGGCCGCCCATGAGGCATCTTCGCTGTACAGGTGAGTGGAAGGGATCTCCGTAGCAAGTACTTCCCGGGGCGTCCGCCCTCAGTACGGGAGGGTGCGGATCCTGCCTCGGGGGCCAGGAAGCTGGGGCCAGTGATTCCCTGGCGCACGCTCTTGAGCTGGGGCACGTGGTGGGTGATGAGGACGCGTCCGGCACTCGGCACGCCGCAGGTGAATGGGAACTGCAGGAGGCTGAACTCCCGGGAGAGACCTCCCCAAACAAATCCGAACCCCACCACCCCCTTCCTCCCCAGGGGCTGGGTCCCCAGCACCTTCTAGTGGAGCAGCCGAAACTGGACGCTCGGCTGTGCCTGCACCTGCCCTGAAAGGGCCCTTCAGCGTCTCCAGTCCTGAGTGTTTCTCCCTCAGCTCTTGCCTGCCCGCTTCTTCCAGCCCAGCTCTCCGGGAGCTCCTGGAGCAGGGCAGTGCTGGCCCTGGCTAGCCGTAGGGCTGGCTCAGCCTGCTCCCGGAGGGGCTAAGGAAGGTTCAAGTCCTGAGCAGGGTACCCGGCACAGGGCTCAGTGATTGTAAGTACCTTGGTTGACCTGGGTGCTGAGGGGTTTCTCTCGTCTGTCCTAGTGAGGAGAAGGCCAAGCTGCTGAGAGAAGTGATGGCGAAGATCGAGGCCAAGAACGAAGTCCTGGAGTACGTGTGCACTGAGACTGCGCTAGCGCGTGGGGTTTTCCTCGCGGGTGCGGATAGAGTTGGTCCCTGGCCAGTGCAGACCCGACAATGCGGGGATCCCCCGTTGCATCGCTGTTCTGTGTTTCCCCATCCCAGCTAACGGGAAGTGAACTCTGCTCCCTTCAGCCATGGCCCAATGCGAGATCGCCTCCCCCTGACCTGGCCTGGTGGGACGGCAGGTCTCCAAGGTGACCAAGGCACTGAAGGAAATGGGGCAGGTGATTCGGTACATGCTACCCTTCTCTGAGTCAGTACTGAGCCACTGCCCTAGAGGGTGCTGTGCGGCTGGAGCTCTCCTTTGGGAAGATACGGAAACCAAGGCAGTGGCGGACCCCACCGTTCCCCTGGCCCATTCCCAATAGCTGGGGTATTAACCCTGCATTCAGGCCCAGTTCCAATTTGGTTTGTTACATTTTGCCTCTCTGGATTCACCCTGTGTTTTGTGTGGCGCTCACCTTCCCTTCCTGTTCTGAGCTGTGTCGTGTGGTGTGTGCTGTCGTGCTGCTCCCCAGAGGCGGCTGCATTTCCGTGCTGGCGGAGGTGACCATGGGGTGTTCGTTCTGTAAAGCCCTTTGGGATCCTTCCAGTTTCTCATTTCTGAGAACCATGATCCTGCTTCCAAGAAATTGGCACCCATGTCTGCAGCCCAGGGGTGGCAGGGCTGTGCCCGGGAAGGGTTCTCCCACTGCTCAGAGGGCCCTGCTTTCTGTCTGCAGCCAGTTCATGGACTCCATGCAGCTGGACCCCGAGACAGTGGATAACCTGGAAATGTACAACCACATCCCCCCCGTCCTGATGGAGAAATGCGCCGCGCTCAGCGTGCGGCCAGACACTGTGAAGAACCTGGTTCAGTCCATGCAAGGTAAGAGCCGATGGAGGAAAGGCCAGTGAGTCATGGCAAGGGGGTCTGACTCCTGGGCTCTATTCTCTGCACCCCCAGGGATAGCTCAGTGGTTTGAGCATTGGCCTGGTAAACCTAGGGTTGTGAGTTCAATCCTTGAGGGGGCCATCTAGGGATCTGGGGCAAAAATCTGGGGATTGTTCCTGCTTTGAGCAGGGGGTTGGACTAGATACCTCCTGAGGTCCCTTCCAGCCCTGATATTCTGTGATTGACATGCCACCTCCTGTCTCTGCCTCTGCCTCCCCTGGTATGCTGGTGAAGTTTGCTAATTTCACTGGGACGAACGGGACCATTCGCTGCACCCCCAGGCAGAGCTGGCTCGGTCTCCAGTCGCGCTCCGGGGCCTTGCCCAGCCTCGCTGGAAACGCCACCAGTGTCCTAATGCCTCTGGTTCTCTGCCCCTCCAGTGCTTTCGGGAGTCTTCACAGACGTGGAGGCCTCTCTGAAAGAGATCAGGGACCTCCTGGATGACGACGAGCTGCAGGAGCAGAAGCTGCAGGAGCTGCTTGGCAAGCCAGGTTCTCCTCCTAGCCCTTCCCCGGGGCTGGCTGAGGTCAGCAAAGAGTGGGCCAAGTACATGGAGGTGCACGAGAAGGCCAGCTTCACCAACACAGAGCTGCACAAAGCCATGAACCTGCACATCAGCAACCTGCGACTGCTGAGCGGGCCCTTGGAGCAGGTGCGGGCTGCCTTGCCCGCGCCAGCCCTGACGGAAGGTGAGCGCCTAGGGCCACGGCATGCTGAGCTTCGCCCCTCCCTAGGAGAGCTCTGGCTGGGCTGGGCTGCGCCTGGCTTGCTGGCCTGCCGCTGATAGAGTCCCTCGCTGCGCCGAGGAGGCGTTAATGCCGACATCCACGCTAGTCTCCTTCCTTGGTCTTCCCTGGCTCTCGCTGCCCCCAGAAGAATGAATCTGCTCCTGTTGTGGGCTCCTGGCCTTGTCCCTCCCATGCTTTGGGCTCCAGCTGGGTCCCTCTGCTGGTTCCCAGCCTGCGGGGTCAGATGAAGAGCTAGTGATGGGGACAGAGGCTGGATCAGGAGGCAGGTTGGATCTAGATTCCTGGTGAAATTTCCAATCTACCCAGGCTCCGAGCTCTGGAACGCAGACAGACACACACCCCCCCCCTCCCCCCGGCTGGCTCAGAGACGCGCTGAGACGTCCAGTGCTGGGAGAACCTCCAGGCAACTCGGGCAGAGCTGAATGGCTGCAGGGGCATAGTATTAACTGGCCGGTCAGCGCCGTGAGCGCACGGCCGGCCGCGTGGCTTAGATTAATGGGGACGGCAAAGCATTGCTGCGGATCCTGGCGCCCGAGGATCGGATCTGTGGGTGATGGGTGGAGTATAAAGGGCAGAATGCCTCCAGCTAATGGCACCCCCTCACTCTGGCGGAGACCCCGGATCTGCTCCCTGGGGCAGAGTCCGACCTGACGCCAGCAGCTTGCTCGTCCTGTCTTGCTGCAGGGCTGGGCGAGCTGGGTTCGGTGGTGCCTCAGCATCGCCAGTTCGCTGAATTTCTGCTGGAGACTGTTCCTGGGGGGCTTGGCTCTCGGACCCCACAGCGTGTCTTGAGCAAGGGTCAAATTTAGCCCTGGAGCAGGGGGCCAGGTTCCGTTGGCACCAACAGGAGCTGTACCTGCCCATGCTAGGGATCGTGTTCCCCCCGGGGGGGTGAGCCGGGTGACTGCGGTATGAAGCCTGAGGGAGCGCCCCCAGGTGGTGATGGGTTTCTCCTCCCACCCCCCACAGACGACAAGCAGGTGCTGCAGAACTTGAAGCGGATCCTGTCCAAAGTGCAGGAGATGAAGGACCAGCGGATGTCCTTGGAGCAGCAGCTCCGTGAGATGATCCAGAAGGACGACATTACCACCTCCTTAGTGACGACCGACCGCTCAGAGATGAGGGTGAGACCCGGGGCAAAGTGCTGAGCTGCTGCCTCGCCTGGGACTATTACGTTCCAAACAGACGTCAACCTCCCCACCCCCACTCGCTGTTACTCCCTGTCCCTGCCTGCCGGCCATGGTCACATCCCCTTTGGAGCTGATTGAACTCCTGGGCCGTTTCCGCTGCTCTCTGCACTCTCCAGTGCGCTAGTGTCTCTGGTCAGAGCCGATGGTGGCGTCTGCAATGCCCCCCCCGAGTCACACCGAGGGCCTTGCTGCGCCCTGCTGTGCATCATGCTTCTATTGTGGCCTCTTCCTGCCACTGTCAGTGGGAACTTCCCATTGAACTTGCTGTCAGTCAGCCCCAGCCCTCCCCGCACTCAGCTTGTGGGGTTCCCCGCTGAGCCCCCCAGCCTAGCGCTGCAGCCGGCTCTCCCACTGACCCCAGCGCGCTCCTCTCGCCCCAACAGAAGCTCTTTGAAGAGCAGCTGAAGAAGTACGACCAGATCAAGGTGTATCTGGAGCAGAACCTGGCGGCCCAGGAGAACGTCCTGAAGGCCTTGACGGACGCCAACGTCAAGTATGCGGCGGTGCGGAAGGTCCTGGCTGAGGTGGAGCACAAGTGAGTGTGTGGGGAGCGGCGCGGCACCTGCTCCCAGCATGCAGCGCTATCCCTGTGCTGCGTAAAACGATCCTAGCCCTTGGCCAGGGTCTGCCATCTCCCATTCTCCGGTGGGGAATGCCCCCCAGCCAGCCCGAAGCCAGACGCTCGCTCTGTGCGCGCTAGCACCTCTCGGCCGGCCCAGGCAGCATCGTGATGCGGGGAAAGGGGTGGGGTCGCCAGCCCCTCCACTCTTCCTTTACAGAGATTCACATCCCAGCTGGGCCGGTGGTGGTTGCTGCTGACTTCGCCTCCCGTGCCCCATGGCGCTAACCCCAGGGTGCCCATAGACTGCCCCCCAGCAGGCCTTAGTGTTTGAGTCTGTCTGCTTTGAGACTGGTTCAACTATAAACCAGAGGGCTGGTCCTGGGCCCCCCACGGGCTGGTCCCTGATTGGAATGTGCAGGTGCCGTGGCTGTGGTGTAAACAAACCAACCCTGGGGGTTGGCCACCTAGAGGCCAGTGAGCCTTGCTCTCATCCTCCCCTCCCCCCATCCCCTGTGGTTTCCAGGACTGCTCTGTTAATATCGCTCCCCCCACTGCATACCCTGCATTGACTCTTCCAGGTGGAACACCACGCTGCAGACACTGGTGGCCTCCTATGAAGCCTACGAAGACCTGATGAAGAAGTCTCAGGAGGGGAAAGATTTCTACGCGGATCTGGAGAGCAAAGCAGCCAAGCTCCTGGAGAAGGCCCGGGCGTCCTGCCAAGCATCCGAAGCAAGCCGGCAGCAGGTCCTGGAAAGGTAGGTCACTGCCCCACGTCCGCTCCACCTTGGAGGGTGGGGGGTGAGTTCTGCTACTCCTTGCATCTGATTGGCCTTCTGCAGTGGTCAGCTCCTTCGCCATGTTCATGTTTCTCGGGGTGGGGGTTGGGCATGCCGTGGAGCTGAGAACCTGAATGTTGGGGTGTTTCTTTCAGGCTCCCCCAAGTCCCCTAGCGTGGGAGGGTGACTAGGAGTGGTGCAGAGACCGAGTGGCACAAGAGACTCCTTAACAGTGACCACGACAGGGCCTGGGGATGAAATTGGACCCTAGAGCCTCAGCTGGGTGCCAAGGGCGCAGACTCCGCTACTGCTGCTGGCTATCTCAGCGATAGAGCCCAAACCCCTCTCCCCTCCCGGGGGGTCCCTGCAGGAGAGGCTGGAGGTACCTTCTGCCAGCACCTGGGACTCCGGCACTTAGAGCTGGGCGGATGGGGGAGGCAGCGCACGCCCGCTCCGCTCCAAACACCGGCACCGCGAGGCTGGTTGGCATCACGTGCCTGGTCTTGCTTTGGCAGAGAAATGAAGAAGAAGCCGCCTCCGAGGCCCACTGCTCCCAAACCGGCCCTGCAGAAGAAGGGCTCTGAGCGGGACCTGGACCTCGCAGCCGGCCTGGACGGAGCAGACCTACAGCAGCTGGGCTCCCTCTCTCTGGCCGACCTGCCGGAAGAGCTCCGGAGCTTGCCCCCTGACGTGCTGGCAGCGCATCTCACCAGGCTGCCAGCGGACGCCCTGGCTGCCTTCTCCATCAACCCGGCCTTCAGCGGCGGTGGCATGAGGCCCCCAGGCCCGGAGGCTTTCCCGGCTGGCGCCCGGACAGCCAATGCTCCGATACAGCCGCCGATGGCAGCGCAGCCTGGCGTTCCCTTTAACCCTGCTCAGTTCGGTGCTTCGGTGCCTCTGCCGGGACACTACTTCCCCGGCCGCCTGGCGACCCCCCCGCAAGGTGCCCCTGGGAGCCCTCTGCAAGGCCCCTTCCCCCCGCAGACCTACAGCGGGCCCCCTGTGCTGCCGGCCCAGGTGATGCAGCCCCACAGGCCTCCAAGTTCTGCCCCGTCGCCCAGCCCTCAGCTCTACCCGGCTGGCGCCCTGTGGAGAGGCCCTGGACACCCCAGCCCCGCCTCTGCCCCCATTCAGCCCGGCTACGCAGTCCCTCAGGTGCCTCCCCAGAGATCCTCCCCCCAGCATGTGCCCATGCCTGGCTCTGCTCCAGTTCCCATCACTCCCAGTGCCACCTACAGGATGGGGCAGCCGGTCTCCTCCTGTGGGGCTCTGCCAGGCGGCCTCCCCACTGCCATGGGCCCGCCTCAGCCCCCCCGGTTCAGTGGCCAGGCCCCAGGAGGGAGCGACGGCCCTCCTCACCCCCTTGGGGTCCGCCCGGCCACCACAACCGTTGACAGCATCCAGGCACCCATTTCCAGCTACACCGCGCCCAGGGCCATGGGCGGGCACATGCCCCCGCGGCTCACCAGCCAGCCACCTGGGCTCCCTCCTCAGGGCAGCTTCCTTGGCCCGCCCGCCTTGTTCCCCTACGCCCAAGGCGGCATCCAGCCGTTCGGCCAGCAGCCCCCGTTCCCAGCGGGGCCGCCCGCTCCGAGCTTCCCCCAGCAGCAGTACCCACCTCAGGGTCAGGCCCAGCTCCAGCCGCTGCCCATGTACCAGCCACAGGCCCAGTTCCCGACCCAGTTCCCTGGCCAGCATTCGGGGCTGGCCCACGTTTCTCCCCAGCCTCCCACCCATGCCCAGATCCATGGCCCGCTGAGAACACAGCTCTACCCGCTTCCTGCCCAGGATAACGCCCCTCACGCCTTCCCTGCAGCTATGCCCCGCGGGCCTCCCCCGCTGTCTCAGAGCCTCCCAGGCACTATGGGGGCCCCGGCTCAGCAGCTCCACCCTCGCCCCTCGCTGGCCGGCATGCAGCCCATGCCAGCCGGCACCTCCGCTCAAGTGGTCTCTGCGATGCCCTATTGTCCTGCCCCTTCTGCCTGCCATCCGGGGCCCCCTACAAACCAGCTGCCGCCTGGCTCTGCCATGCCACTGGCTGGTCCCCAGCCCCCATCTTCGAGTCAGTCCGGCCCTCACCATGTCCCGTCTTCCCCCAGTCCCGCTCTGAGCCAGATGCCAGGCGGCGTTATTGTCCCAGGTCCTGCCATCCCTTCCCCGGCGCCATCCCCCCAGCCATCCCTGACTATCCAGCCTCCAGCCATCTTGCCTTCCTCAGTGCCTGGCGCCCCTGCCCTGCCACAGCGACCCCCCCCATCGCTCACCCCCGGCGCGGCCCCGCTGGCACAGGGCCCTGCCGAGGTCCAGTTCCACCGGCAGAGCTCTTCCACGGACGATCTCCTGTCTTCGAGCCCGGAGAGCCAGCACGGGGGCTCCAAGACGGCGGTGAACCAGCCGCTGCTGCAGCCCACCAAGGCCGACGCCAAGGAGGGGCACAAACCCAAGGCGGTTCAGCTGATCGAGAACGACCCGTACGAGAAGCCCGAGCACATCATGAGACTGCTGTCCGAGCTGGATCGGTTCCGGGGCATGGTGGCCAGCCTGGAGAGGCCCGTCCCCAGGAGCGTCCCCGAGCTGGACGGCATCTGGAAGGAGCTCCAGGATGCCCAGGAGAGGGATGCCCGGCAGCTGTCCATCGCCATCGCCCGCTGCTACTCCATGAAAAACCGCCACCAGGACATCATGCCCTACGACAAGAACCGCATCGTTCTGCAGTCGGGCAAGGACGACTACATCAACGCCAGCAAGGTGGAGGACCTGTCCTCCTACTGCCCCACCATCATCGCCACACAGGCCCCGCTGGTGGGGACGGCCTCCGACTTCTGGTTGATGATCTACGAGCAGAAGGTCTCCCTCATAGTCATGCTGGTCTCGGAGCAGGAAATAGAGAAGGTAGGATCTCCAGGAGCTCCTCAGGGCAGGACTTTCTCACCCGGCAGCTTCCGTGAGGGGGGTGGTAACGTGGACAGTGATCAGTAGTTCTACATGCCCACCGAGGGTGGGGCAAGAAGGAACTGGCTTGTGGAAAGAGAGCTGTAGGCTGGGTCTTGGGGAAAGCTTTCGAACAAACAGGGTCGTTAAGCCCTGGATCAGCCGTCCCAGGAAGGTGGTGGATTCCTGGCATTGGCCATGTTGGACAAACCCCTGTCAGGGATGGTCCAAGTTTACTTGGTCCTGCCTCAGCATGGTGGGGTGGGCTTGATGATTTCTCGAGGTCCTTCCAGCCAGACAAGCCGAGCGAGGTGGGGATGGTCTCACTCGAAAGCTGAGCTCCTGGCCGGGCGTTGGCATGGAGCCTGCGGGTGGGCACTCTGCATTGCCTTGAAGGTGACAGCGGCAATGCCACAGGGGCTTGATGGGTCCCAGGAAGGGGGGAGTCGAGGCTGTGGAGAACCCCCCAGGTTGAGGGGTGGGAGACGTTGCCCGTGTGTCAGTGTTCAGGAGATAGTGCTGGGTTGCGGATCCACCCAGCCAAGCTAGAGACCCCTCAGGGCTGTACCATCCACAGCTACGGGGGCAAGTAACATACACCTGGCATCTTCCATCTGGGATGGTGTGTGCCGGGATAATGGCACCTGGCCCTGAAATGCAGCCACCTCTGGGTGGAACATGACGGTGTTGAACAACACACAGCATCACTACACTAGACTCAGGCCAGGAGGCGAAGGATGCTGTGTCTGTCTGTGACTGCGCGGCAGGGGAGAGTTTGGGAAGGCAGCTGGTGACAACTGAGAGAGGAACTTGGCCAGGGCCCCAAGGCTGCCAGTTCCTCTGGGCAATTTGTTGGTTTGTCCCCCTGAGCCTGGGGCAGGATGTCCCTGGCCTTGTGTTCTGGGCTGGGGTGGGCCGGGGGGTGGTGTGGTCTGGGCTGCAGGCTGGGGGGGCCCCGGTGGCTCTGCACTGGGGGGGGCGGTGGTGGTCTGGGCTCCACTCCTTGCGTTGTGCTCTTGGGCTCCGCGTGCTGAGCCGGTCTCTCGCCCCGTAGCAGAAGGTGGTGCGGTACTTCCCGCAGGAGCGGGGCCAGCCCATGGTGCAGGGCCCCATCACCTTGATCCTCACCAGCCTGAAGGTGGCCCCGACGCACGTGGAACGGATGATCACCCTGCAGTTCCGCGACCAGAGCCTGAAGCGCACCGTCATCCACCTGCAGTTCACAGCCTGGCCTGAGCTGTACGTGCCGTGGGGCGGCGGGGGGCGGGCGGCGGGAGGCCCTGGGGGCTCCTGGCTCATTAGATCAGCATTTCCCACCCCAGGGGCTGGGCTGCAGGCACTGCCCTAGGGCAGAGCTACTGTTCCCTCCCAGCTGGTGCCCCCCAGGGCCCTGTGGGGTGGCACGATCTCACTAGTGGCACTGTAGACCCTACCAGGCCCCCGGGGGGGGAGGGGAAATCGGGCTCTGTCCCACTGAAAGGAGCGTGGCACCTCCCTCGAGCACCCAGCTCCTGGGATGGGGGTAGAAACCCTCTCCCGCAAGGCTTGGCAGGCCAGGGTCTGGCTCTGGGCACAGCAGGTCCTTGCCCACCTGCCAGCAGCTCCTCCCTTCCTCCTGCAGGGGCCTGCCCGACAGCAAGGGGAACCTGCTGCGGTTCATCCAGGAAGTACACGGGCACTACCTGCACCAGCGCCCCCTGCACACCCCCATCGTGGTCCACTGCAGGTAAGGCCGGGTTCGCCGCTCGGCCTGAGCTAGGGAGTGGAGCGCTGCAGCCGTCTGGGCCCAAAGCAGTGACCTGCGCGAGCACCAGCTCTCCCCCGACAAGCGCTCTGCCGGGGGGCAGGGCGGGCGTCCTGCCCGTTTGGAGCAAACCTCCCTCCGAGGCCAGCAAGAGCCCAGGGTAGAAAACCAGTGCATTGCTGGGAGGCTGCAGGGCTGGCTCTTTCCCCAGGAGTCCCCAAGCCGGACTGCAGCCCTGCCGTGCGTGGCAGAGGACACCCCGGCCCAGGATCTGGCCCTTGGGGAGAAGGGGCACATTACCCACAATGCAGTGCTGGGGAAGGGGGCACACTACCCACAATGCAGTGCTGGTGGCTTCCTAGTCCCCCACTCCCGCTCACCTAGGCTTTGGCAGGGTTCCCCAACGATGCCCCCGGGCGCTGTCTCTTCCCACCAGCTCTGGGGTGGGGCGCACTGGCGCCTTCTGTCTGATGTACGCAGCAATGCAGGAGGTGGAGGCCGGGAACAGCATCCCTGACCTGGCCCAGCTGGTGAAGAGGATGCGGCAGCAGAGGAAGCACATGCTGCAGGAGAAGGTAATGTGCTGGGGGAGGGGGAGGTGGGGGCCCAGGCACCTGGTTCAGCAGTGCCATGCGGCCCTTTGAATGGCACAGAGTCTGCTCGGCTCTGGCCGCTCCTGGCACCTGGGCGTGTCTGGGCTCAAGGGATCTCGCCGGCTGCTTCTCTTCCAGCTGCACCTCAAGTTCTGCTACGAAGCCGTCCTCAAGCACGCCGAGCAGGTGCTGCAGAGACACGGGGTCACCACGCCGGCTTCCAGCAAGCCCCCCAGCAGTGCTGCCCAGAAGGTGGGTACCGGTGCTGGGCAGAGCGGGGCTCCGGAGACATCCTCCCCTGGGCCCCTGTGGCCAGAGCCTGGCAGCACCAGGCCGAGCGGCCTCACTGTGGTGGCTCGGGATCACGCTGACTGGAGCAGGGCAATCTAGTCTCCAGGCGGGGGCCGGCTGGGCCTGTCTGAGGGAGGGGCCTGGGCTGACCTCTTGCTTCTCTTTCAGCTGTACCTGCATCAGGACCCGCAGGACCTGGTGCTGGGCGGGGACATGCCCATCAGCTCCATCCAGGCCACCATTGCCAAGCTGAGCATCAAGCCCCCCGGGGGCAGCCCGGAGCCTCCCCCAGACTGGCAGCTGCCCGAGCCAGCAGCAATGCCCGAAGCCGCGAGCCCAGGGGCGGTCCCTGCAGCACCCGCCAGCATCGCCCAGCCCAGCCTGACGGAGCACGTGCCCCCCACCAGTGCCGAGCTGCCCCCCACCATGCCCGTGCCGCCGCCCGAAGCCGAGAGCAGCAACCATGTGGAGGAGAGACCCAGCAGGGAGCCTTCAGCCACAAGCCTGGCTCCTTCCTCTTCCTCGCTGGAGCTGCTGGCCTCGCTGACCCCTGAGGCCTTCTCCTTGGACAGCTCCCTGAAGGGCAAGCCGCGGATGAACAAGCAGAGCTTCCTGCAGCCCCAGAACGGGGAGGGGCTGCGGGGGCCCCGGCCCAGCGACGACCCCCTCAGCATGCTGGACCCGCTGTGGACACTGAATAAAACCTGAGCCGGGGGGGGGCCCGGCCCAGCTCTGGGGACATGGGCACACACAGCCCCTCCCTGGCCGTGCCAGCACAGCCTGTGCGGAGCCCCCTAGCGTGATGGCTGGAAACTGGGGTGTTGGACCACAGCCTCTGTCCCCGCTCAGCCCTGGCTGCAGAGAGGGGTGAGAAATGCACACACAGCACTACATGCCAGCTCCCCACTCAGTGCCTGGGCCCCCCTGGCAGCTAGCCCGGGGTGACCCCACGGCACGGAGAGCCAGCCATTCCCCAGCCCAGCCCAGCTGTCCTGCACCAGTCCAGGGCTGCTGCTTGTCCCAGAGCCCCTCCTGGTGGGAGACTGGCCTTGGGGCAGCAGAGGCGGCCCTTGTCCCTTCTGGCACAGCTGGCCCCACTGCTGCTCCTGCCTTGGGCCCGGAGCCGGCCCTGCAGTGCCCCTGCACTTCCATTCACAGACCCCAGGGGACGGAGCTGAACGGGTGCATGGCGCAGAGCCTGGGCTGCTGGAGCCTGGCGAACGGATCTGCGCTGTGCCCCAGCGGCTCTCCAGGCAGGTCCCCTCGGCTCAGATGCTGGCCGAGAGCCCCCAGCTGCAGTGAGGCTTGTCCCAGCCGGGGGAGGGACGTCCGGCTCTCGGGCTGCACCATGGCTCCCTGCTCCTCCTCGCGGTGCCCACTTGCCCGTCCCTGCTTCTTGCTCTGGCGCTGGGCGAGAGCAGAGCAATTCCTCCCCCACCCTGGCCCAGGCATGTGGGGGCGCCTCCCTCAGCGCTTCTCTCTCCTAGCTTCTGCCGCAGTGTCGCCCCCTGGGCTGCATAGCGTGTACTGCAGGCTTCCCCCTCCACGAGGCGCACACCCTGCTTCTGGGACGGGGTGCCCTGCCCGGGGTTACACGCCTGGGGTCTGTCTCCTGCTGCGGTCGGCCAGTTGTGAAGGGCAGGGGGTTGGCACAGCGTGGGCAGGGGCTGGGCCTGGCGCTCTCAGCCCAGGTAACCTGCAGGTTTAACACGGCCGGCTACAAACCCTGGGCCTGGGGCAGGCGGCGGCTGCAGTTTTGCAGCTGGGTTTGCTGGCAGCAGGGCTGGGGAGGGGGGAAATCGTAGCTGTGAGTACGCGGGGAGCTGCTGCATGCGGTGGGGGGGATTGGTGCACGTGACAGTAAATCGGTGATGGGTCATTCCTGGGGTCTGAAATAGCTTTGATTCTCTGCACCTTGCCCCGAGCTCTCACCACTGGGCGTGAGGTTTTCTTGCCGAGGCGCTAGCCGGCTCGCGCTGGAAGCCCAGAGGTGAGATGGGGCACGGGCTGTGCATGGAAATGGATTCAGTGTCCACCCCCTGGGGCTGCTGGGATTCCAGCTGGGGGGGATCCTGGTGCTGCTGGGTTGGGTTCTCCTGCACAGAGCTTACGGGAAGGCGCCAGAGGACGGATGCTCCTGGGCAGGACCCCGGGGGTGGCAGCCAGGCCAGCTGCTGCCCAGGAGCTGGGCTTGTTCTCTGTTGAGCTGTGGGGACTGGCTGGAACTGGCAGCAGCAGGAGACCAGGTCAGCGTGTCCTTAGCAAGCCCATTACAGCGGGGGGATGGGACCTCGATTGCTTAGCTAACTAGTTCCCACCCGCGGCTCGCCTGCTGGGGCTCTTGGGTGCATCTCATACTGTACAGCGCCCCCTTCCCCCCCAGGCTTCAGTGCTGGGCCCTGTGGGCGCTCCTGCGTGTGCCTCCCGCAGCCTGGGCTGGGCAGTGCAGGCCGATCGCGGCGCCGAGCAGAAATGGCCACGGTGCATGGCCCTGGAGCGTGTGCTGCCGGTGCCCCTTGGAGCTCTCGGTGCCTCTGCTTTTGTACAAATGTAACATTGTCCGTCCCCATGTTCTGATCTGACTCTGTAATTAGAACTGACTTTTTCAGCTCTTTGCTACTCCAATAAATGGACAATTTGCTCTGGAGCCGTAGTGGGAGTTGTGGACCTGAATTAAACCCTGGTGGAGTTTGGGGATGGGGGAATCCTGTGCCATGGCCAAGCTGGGAAACAGCTGTGGCACAGAGCCCCTCTCCCCCTTTCCTGTTGGACGGCCTGCGGGGTTTTCTAAGTCAAGTGGGGCTGGAGCCTGAGCTCACCTCCCAGTGCTTCCTCCAGGCACCTGTTGGGCGGTGGGCTTTCCTAAGTGCCAAATCACCTGCTCACCAGCTCCCAGCTGCAGAGGGACTGAGGCTATGGGTCTAGGCCAATGTGCAAGGTAGTACGGCTGGGGCAAAGGACTGTGGCTGTGGCATAGCTCTCCCAGGGCTGAGGGGAGGGCCCCTGGGGATTGGAATCACAGGGCCTTTTTTTCCAGCGTGTGCCTCATGTGAGGTACTTAGACCCCCAGTCACCCAGATGTAAGTGAGAGGAAGTAGGTAAAGCATCTGGTGGGGGTGCCGCTGGCAGGAGTGTTTCCTACAGGGCTTTCAGGGGGGTGGTAAATAGCAGGGTCTCCCAAGGAGCTGTCTGGGGACCAGGGCTGGTCACTGTATTCAGCAAGAGCTGGAAAGGGGCCAGTGAGGTGGCAAAACTTGGAACAGATACACAATTATTCAAGCTAAAGTCAAAAGCTGTTGGGAGTGTTAACAAAGCTGGCATGTGTCTGGGTGACAAAAATGGCAGCTGAAATTCAATGCTTCTATATGCAAAGTAATGCACATGGGCAGACATCCCCATGACAGCTGTAACAGACGTGCTCTAAATCAGCTGTTACTACTCAAGAAAAGGCTGGTGGTGCCAGCATGGATAGTTCTGGGAAAGCAGTGGCCTAGGGGGCAGTGGGAGGCAAACAGCTGACAATGAGGAAAGAGTGACTAAAACCAGACACTATACTACCCTACT
Source organism: Trachemys scripta elegans (assembly GCF_013100865.1). NCBI lineage: Eukaryota > Metazoa > Chordata > Testudines > Emydidae > Trachemys > Trachemys scripta. The sequence goes on along the minus strand of NC_048299.1, from coordinate 2,423,218 downwards.
ATAACTCCACGGTACGCCCACAGCTCAGAAATCTACACTAGCATTCAAAACAGGCCAGTGCAGGAAAACTAACGAGGGGCCTGGACTAGAATCCTTTGAAGGTGTGATTACAAAACCTGGGTTGGGTTAGCTTATAGCCATGCCAACGAAGGGGGGGGACTATGACAGAGGGCTATAAACTCATGAGTGGTGTGGAGGAAGTGTTTTTACCCCTTCACATAACTCAAGAATCAGGGGGGGGGGGGGGTGTCCCCCAATGACATTAATAGGCAGCAGGTTTAAAAGGAAGCACTTCATGCAACAGGCAGGCAACCTGTGGAACTCCTTGCCAGGGGACAGGGCGAAGGCCAAAATGACACTAATGTTTAAGACAGAATGAGCAGGCCGTGGAAGCTAGGTCCATTGACCACTATCAGCCACAAGGGTCAGGGATACAACCCCATACTCTGGGTGTCTTAAGGCTCTGCCTGTCAGAAGTAGCTGGCCCATTAGGCTGCCCCAAGCTGGCTGTTCTTATGAGTAAAAGCCTGCGTCAAACAGCAGCGCATGGTTCTGCTAAGCAAACGAGCTGATCTGTAGTGTGAGGGGCCCTGGGCTAGTCACCTGGGATGTGCCATCACAGCATGGGCAGCGGGGGGCCATGGAGCAGCACAGGGCACAAGGTGAGGTGCTCAGCCAGCACCCCGGGCCGTACCCCCGCCCCTCTGCAGTGCTGGCAGAGGGGTGATGCCGAGCTAGTGCGAACGCAGTCACTCATGGGGCCCATTGCACTGAAGATTCCCTGAGTGTTGAGCTGCCCATGGCGTGGGCTGGCGCCTCAGCACTCAGAGCCAGTCTTTGGGGTGGGGGTAAAGGTCAGCCCAGCCCCTCTGCACACTGGCAGGGCTGTCGCTACGTGTTTCACCCGCGGGACAGCAGAGAGCTGCTCCCTGCCAAGCCCCAGGAAGTGCTGCCCTGCGTTTGCCGCTGACGCATTGCAGAAGCCGGTGCTGTCAGCCAGCCCCCGGAGTAGGGAGCAGGCGGAGCCGCTGGGTTTCTGTTAGTTTGGTTTAATGTGTCTTTGTACAGGTTATAAAACACAATCTGGTACAAAAAAGCTTCCACTGTACAGTACAAAGCGTACAGCAGGGCTAAGGCCACCCGAGGCAGGACAGACACAGCCAGGGCATCAGCAAGCGAGCACACGGCCCAGGGGCTCAGGAGCAGGCCCCCCGCCCCCCCCCCCCAAGCTGCTTGCAGCGGTGGTTGGACTTTCAGGGGCCAGCTTGCTCCCAGACTGCAGGTCCCACCAGAGCCACAGCCTTGTCTGGGCCCTCAGCTCGCCTGCCCCACGGCTGAGGCGGGCGGGAGGTTAGTTCTCAGCAGCACTCCGCCTCAGTGGGTCTCTACAGGCACAGCATTACATCACACACAAACAGGCGCTTGAGCAGCACGTCCTGCTGTCAAACATGTAGAGTGAAATAAACCCTTTGGGATCCTCACCTGTAGGGCTCCCCCCCAGCTACTGACCAATGGCCTCACAAGGCCTGGCCGCATGGCTAGCCAAGCCAGGCTTCCCCCCGCTCCCTGTTCTCTTCGCAAAGCGTTCACATGCTGTGGTCACCACAGGCCAGGCTTTCCCCAGAGTAGACACTAGACTGGCGAGCAAGCCAGGAGGAGGCCCTGGGGAACCCCTCTGCCACCCCTCCCAGTGCTGGTACTGAGGACAGACATGGTGCCTGTTCCCCTGCATGCGGCTCCGTGGCCTGGGAAGGGGCCTTCTCCCATTCCCAGGGAAACCAGCTTGGATGCTGGAGGCTCCTGTATGCGTGCCCAAGGCAGGTTCAGGCTCCCTGGGACTGTGGTTTGTGCTGAGCAGAGGTGGTGACTGTCCCCGCTGTGGGGATGACAGATGCCAGCTTATGCCATAGGCTCATTTCATCAATGACATGATCAGGCCAGATCTGGGCTCCCAGCACCACGGTCCCATGGCTCCTTGGGCCGGCAGACTGCTCCGACAGCAGCGATGGAAAAGCCCTGCTTGGTTCCATGGCACGTGCTGGCTGCTGGGCCTGCAGCCATGCTCGCGGCGCCATCTCCCCTGGAGAGGGCTTCACAGCCCATCGGTGTCTGGACAGAGGGGCCCTGCCCAGGGGGTCAGGAAAGCTCAATGGCTGGCCCCCAAGCAGGGGGGCGATGGTGCAGCCGCCCTCCTCCAGAGATCAACAAAGCCAACCACTTACTGGGGGGGAGGGGAGGGGGTTGGGTTCCAAGAGCTCAGGGAAGCTGCCCCAGTTCGCAGCCCCTACGCGCATGTCCTGTCCCAATGCATGCCCCTTTATTGTGCCAGCAGCCAGAGGGTTCAGCTGCCCCCGGCTCATGCCAGGACTCTGCTCTGGGCTGTCCTGGAGCCAGGCTCCTGGTGCCCCAGAGCAGCAGGGAGCTGCCGGCATTTGCTGCGGTTGGGACAGCGCTGGCCATGGGCTGCAGGCCGCCCCCTGGGTCACCCACCGTAATAAATAAGTATATACAGCATAGCAATAAATAGGGCAGGTGATGTGGGCGTACAGGGCTCTCCAGGGCAGAGCCCAGCACGCCCTTCTCGTTCCAAGGCAGGGAGACGGAGCCCAGTGCTAATGCAGGAGGGAGGGGGAGGGGGTAGTTGGTCAGCGTCTGCTTTTTCCCGCTGCTCAACTCGCCCCCCCCCCCCCCGCCCAATCGGCCACCAGCTCTGCCCCCCTTTTCTGTGACCCCAGGCAAGGGGGGGGGCTGGTTAACGGGCCCCGGCTTGAGCAAAAACCCCGAGTAATTAAATCCCCCCCCCCCCCGCCCCGCCCGGCCCTGCACGCTGTCACAGCCCAAGCCAGGCGAGCAGGGGATCCCCCTGGGCCAGCGAGCCCATGCCCACAGCTGAAGGCTCTGGTCCCGGCACCCCTCCCTGGGCAGGGCCCGCACCTGCAGGCAGCGCTGGGGAAGCACAGGGGCAGTGGGCATTGAATGCCAGCCAGGACGCAGGGGGGGGGGGACTGAGGCCCCATCCCCTCTAGGGTCGAAGCTGCCCTTATCCACTGCAGGAAATGCCCGTTGGCCATTGGCGGGATTTCACTTGCCTTAGGGGGACACACTGTAACGTACACGGCCCCTGCCCTGCCCTGCCCTGTGGGGCACAGGCCTTGCTGGTAGAGGGGAACCAGGACTCAGGCCTGGCACCCGTGTCAGTACAGCACCTCGCACAGTGGGGCTACGGCCACCCTAGCAATGCCGGTGCGGGCTCCCTCTCCCCGTGCTGGAGAGCCCCGTGGCTGACCTGGGCAGTGCCCCCCCTAAGCACTGGGCCACGTTCTCCAGGCGTTCGTGTCTTCAGGAGGCAGGGCAGGGTTTGCCTGCTTCACAGCTGCAGACACATCCCACGGAGAGCGCCAGGCCCCTGCTGGAGGCAGCAGCCAAGCCCGGCCTTGAACACAGCAGGGCCAGGCTCCCCGTCCCACAAACAGACCACTAGGCCCCGCCCCGCCCGCAGCCTCCTCCCCAGCTGGGGCAGGAGTTTCCCTGTCTACCGTCACAGCCCCATGGGCACTGGGCCCCCATGCTTCCCAAGCCCACGGCATTGCACGGCCCAGGCTCTGTTAAGCCCCATCCCACTGACTGTTCCTCAGTCTTCTGGCCACCTGCTGTGCAGCCCGGCCCGCTGGTAGCTTCCCCAGGGCATCCTCCAGCTGGTGACAGCACCGGCTTCCTGCCCCACGGGCCCGTCCCCACTGAGCTCTGCTGCAGCCCCAAGGGAGGAACTGACCTGCGGAGCAAGAGCAGGGCGGGGGGATGCCTGAGGTGGGGGGGCCACAGGCAGAGCAGGGCTCAGCCCCACCCAGGCAGCTGCAGGGGGAGCGCCTGGGATCCAAGGAGCTGGGGAGGGGGAGGAAGGGAGGGAGAAGCAGGCTCTCTCCTGGGAACCCCCCTGGAGCTCCTGCCCTGTCCTCCCACCCCAGGCGCTGTCCAATCAGAACTCAGATACGGCGGCCCGCAGGGCCCAGCTCCGCCCCCTCAGTCCAGTTTCTCCAGCACCGAGGGCACGTAGACCAGGCTGAGCTCGCTGCCGAAGTTGCAGACGATGGCGGCATTCTCCAGCACCAGGATCTGCCGGGCCGGCTGCGACTCATTGCTCTTCCCCAAGTAGACGGTCTGCAGCAGGTCGCCGTAGCCGATGTCCCAGAAGGAGACGCAGCCCTGGCCTCCCGTCACCAGCAGGTTATCGGAGATCACTCCCAGGCTGGCCCCGCACCCCAGGTCCTGCGCCAGGAACAGAGAGGAGAGCGTCAGAGATGGCGCCTGCCAGTCAGGCACCTCGCGGCCCTGCAATATGGCCCCCAGCAGTGTCACAGCAGGCAGGGAAAGGTGCTGGACTGAGCCCTGGGGCCATCGCTACAGCACAGGCCCAGCTGTCCCCATTAGTGCATCTCCCTGCACCGGAGGGGCCACTTTGTCAGGCCCAGGGCAGAGACCAGCTGTCCCATCCTGCAGGCTCAGCGCAGGAGCAGCAGGGGGCGCTGCAGGCAGTGGAGGAGCCGGGGGAGCCTGGTCTGGGATCCAGCGACTGGCCTGAGACCCGGGCTCAGCTTTCTGCTCTGCTGGCCTCCCCAGGGGCCTCGAGCAAGTCCCTCGGTCCATCTCCACAAGGCTGATCCTAGTCTGTGCTCAGCTCCCCGCTGCCCGACGGGGGGAACCACCCGGCCCTGCCTCGGGGGGGCTCCGACATGACGGTAATGGGGGCCCAGGGAGGGGTCTGGGATCGGGGGCCCCCAAACCTTTCCATGCCGGGCCCCCTTCGGGCGCAGCCCTGGGGCAGTGACACCAACTCAGATCGTTCTTGGGGGGGGGAGAGATTCTTCATCCCTGCCCCCCTCCCATCCCACATCCGGTCCTGCTTCTCCCCGGTCCACATCCATCCCTGCCCCCCCATCCCACATCTGGCCCTGCTTACCATCCCCCCGTCCCACATCTAGCCCTGCTCCCCCCCATCCCTGCTCCTCGCCCTGTCCACATCCAGCCCTACTCCCCTCCTCCTCCTCCCTTCCCCCCCATCCCACATCCAGCCCTGCTCCTCTCCTCCCCCTCCCTTCCCTGCCCCCCCATCCCACATCTGGCCCTGCTCCCCAATCCCCTGTCC
>NC_048299.1:2306249-2418017 GCF_013100865.1 Trachemys scripta elegans | reverse complement strand
CCCTGCCCCCCATCCCACATCCAGCCCTGCTCCCCCATATCCCCCTGCATTCCTGCTCCCCACCCAGTCCCACATCCAGCCCTGCTCCCCCACCCCCCCAGGGGTCCCTGCGAGGAGTTGCTGTGGCAGCCCAGAGCTCACAGATGCTCCGACAGTGGGGCAGACTCCCCGCCCCCCCCCCCCCGCCCCCCGGCCGGGGGGGGGGGGGGGGGGGGGGAAACACAACTCATTTCAGCACCACGAGCCCTGGGATTCTGCTGCCAGTGGCAGGGTCCAAGCTCTCCACAGCCGACTCCATGCAGCTCCACTCCCCGCCTCGGGGCAGGTCCATAAACAGCCTCCTGCCCATCCCACACGGCTCCCCGCCTCCCCCCCCCCCTCCGGCTGGCAAACGCGGTCTGAGCTGGGGCAGTGAGGGGCCTGAGCTGGGCTAGGCAGGCGTGGCTGGCCTGGACAGAGCTTGCGCAGCATCTGCCCTTGGAACAAGGAGCCCCCGCCCCCCCCCCCCAGCGATCTGACCACGGAACTAACCCCCCCCAGCAGACACATGCCCCACAATGCTCCCCACGGATCAGGGACGTCGGCAGCTCCCGGCCCCCCGCCTGTGCCCTGCACCTGCCTGCTGGATGGAATAGAGTTTGATCCCGGAGCTTCGGTCCCAGATGCTGATCACGTCATCCAAGCCACTGCTGATCACACAGGAGGTGGTGCAGGTCAGCGAGGTGACGTCCCCGCGGTGGGCGTACATGTGACTGACCCTGCTTCCTGTCAGCACGTCCCAAAGGCAGATGGCACCATCCTGGCCCCCGCTCGCCAGCCCCATCGTCTGCAAGGACACGGGCCAAGAGTCTGAGCAGTGACCCCTGGGGCGGCCTTCCCCAGCGTCCATCCCCTGGCACTGCAGGGGGCGCTGCAGCACGGCTCACTCACTCCTACCCGGGACAATGGGATTCCCATCCAGGCGCCTCCCAGTGCTCAGAGCAACACCCCCCCGTAGGCTTTAAAGAGCCATGGTCTCTGTGGCTAGGCCTGTAACCGGCAAGGCTGGCGTCTGGCACATTCCCCTTACTGCCTACGGTCAGAGAGGAGGCCCAGGCCAGCGGAGTGGGGCAGAGGGCCCCAGGTTGTTACTGGGGGGTTGCAAAGCACACCGTCTGTTGTTAAACAAAGCCAGGTTTGCAGCAAGTCACAGTGCCAGGCCTCCAGCAGACAGCTCCTGCCCAGACGGGCTGCAGAGGGCCTGGTGCGGTGCCCAGCTTGTGCCCATCCCCACACACGGCAGCCCGGGGGGTGCTCCCAGGGAGATGAGCCCAGCTAAGGCCAGCTCCCGTCGGGGCAGTACTTCTCACAGCGGGGTAGACCCCCTCAGAGCTGCGCCCCCATCACGCCTGCCAGCCTGGGCACTCGGGGCCACGCCAGCTCCCAACCCAGAAAGTGCCACCTGTAGGAACAGGGATCTCCTGCCTGAAGCAAGCAGTGCTCTGGCTGGGAGGGTGAGTCCGACCCTCCTCATCTCCTAGCGCACCGGCTGGCTGCCTGCCGTAACGTAGCCCACTGAGGGGAGGCCCGAACCCGGCCCATGCCCCGAGCTCTCCGGCTAGGCGCACAGCACAGGTGTCCGCGTTCAGGGCGTCAGGGCCGTACCTGGTCTATGTACACAGCTGTGATTGCTCCTGAGTGACCCTGCAGTGTAAACAAGCAGCACGAATCTTCCAGCCGATATACCTGCAGGGGAGCGAGAACACAGCCTGAGGCAGCGAGCTCTGAACTGCCCACCCCGCTAGAGCAGCAGGGCTCTCGTCTGTAACCCCCATGGGAGCCCTTCCTCACCACCGGGTCCCTGCCCCACCTCCCCGTTTGCACCGGCAGCTTGGCATTAACACGCCGGTTTGGCTTACTCCCTTGGTGCACTAGTGTCTTCATGGAGATGGCCCAGCAGAGGGCGCTCCAGAGCCCAGGGCCTGGCAGTGATGTCATCCCAGAGTCCCCCCCTCACCCTCAGTGACCCCCCAGGGCACAGCGTTCTGCAGGCAGCACCTGGGCGCCCGGGGAGGCCAGAGGCAGTGCCGCGGCTGGCAGCTCTCATGGCCCAGGCCACATTTCTAGATAGACGCAGCAGGAGCCGTGACCCAGGGGCTCAGCGAGGGGCTCTGCTTGCAAACCAGCAACGGACCGGGGCCATGTGCAGAAGGGCAACGCCAGCGTCCGCCCGCAGAATCTGGAGGGCAATGGATTGACCTCATTCTGCCAAGCCAACCTCATCGGTGCCTGGCCTGCACATGGACATGCCCCGTACACGAGTACTCCGCTCCGCACACGGACACGCCCCGTACACGAGTACTCCACTCCGCACACGCCCCGTACACGTGTACTCCGCTCCGCACACGGACACGCCCCGTACACGGGTACTCCTCTCCGCACACTGACACGCCCCGTACACGGGTACTCCGCTCCACACGCGGACACGCCCCGTACACGGGTACTCCTCTCCGCACACGGACACGCCCCAAACACAAGTACTCTGCTATGCACATGGACACGCCCCATACACAAGTACTCCACTCCGCACACGGACATGCCCTGTACATGAGTACTTTGCTCTGCACACGGACACGTCCCATACACGTGTACTCTGCTCCGCACACTGACACCCCCACGTGTACTCCGCTCCACACACGCGTGCCTACCAACCCATCAGCCCCATGACAGATGCTCATGTGCTAAGAGTCCCGCCCCGTACTAACAGCCTGCCCACACCCGCCCCGCCAGCCCGTGGCCCTACTGGGGAGACCCATGGCAGGGGAGCACTTACTTTCAGAGTGTGGTCCTGGCTGCCTGTCACCAGCCGCCCAGCCGCAGCCTTCAGTGCCGTGATTGGCTTCTGATGGGCGCAGGACACCGTGTGGGTCAGCTGGCACATGATGAGGTCATGGCTGCTGCACATGGGGGAGGACGGGATGCTGCTCCTGCTAGGGGTTCCTGGGGGAGCACACACACAGCGGGGGCGGTGGGCACTGCAGCCTTCCGCACATGGGCCAGCACGCCCAAGAGTGGCCGCGGAGGGTGGGTGCCCCAGTTTTGGAGGCCCAACCTGAGACACCCGGGGTCTGATTTTCAGCACAGCTGGGCACCCATTGTTCCAGCGGGGGCTCAGCACCTCGGAAGGGTGGGCCTGGGGGTCTCCAGGTGGGCCCCCAAATCGGTGGCCACTTCTGAGTAAATCTGCTGCTGGAGACCAGTGCCCTGGGATTACCCAGCAGGCAGGCCCAGCGCTGGCAGCACCGCCAGCTTCTCTGCCCCTGCCCCTGCCCCTGCCCCTGCAGGAAGGAAGGGCTGTGCCCACGGCCCGTTCAGATCTTCACCTCTCTGCATGGGCTGTGCTACAGGTCAGAGTCCATCCACCACCCCCCCCCCCACAGCTCCCCTCCCCACCAGCCCACTCCAAAGTGGAGGGAACCATCGTGCACTGGCAAGGAGCTGGACTGGCTCATCATCCCAGAGCAGTGGCACCTCCAGGCTCCAGCTGAGATCAGGGCCCCTGAACAAACTCCGAGGGACAGACAGGCCCTGGCCTGAAAAGCTCACAGTCTAACTGGACAAGACAGACAAAGGGGTCGGAAGGGAAACAGAGGCACACGGCGGAGCTGGGAACAGAACTCAGGTCTCCCGAGTCCCGCTCTAATGCTCTGTCTGTTGGATCAGTGCCACAGACCCAGAGCCTCAAAGGTACTGAGGTATCTCAGTGCCATTGAAATCAATAGGAGTTTGGCACCTGAACTGGTTTACAGATCTGGGCCGTTTTCCCTCCCAGGCGCTCGCTTACCTCGGAACTGCAGGTGGTTGTAGGCTGAGTGGGTTTCTAAAGAGAAGAAATCCAAGGAGCCGTTCAGCCTGGCAGCCACAATCCTGGGAGAGAGAAATAGACAAAGGTGAGGAGAGGCCTCTTCTCCATCCCCACAAGAGCCCTGGAGGCTGGACGACTCCAGTTGCAGAGTAAGGACAACACCCAGATTTTCCGGGCGCCCATGTGACCCAGCCACCACCTGGAGAGGGGCAGTGGGAGGGTCAGTCTCCAGGCCCCAGTCTGCCAGCAAGGGGGGACAGTCCTGGGCGGTGGCTTTTGTGATGAGGTTTCCCTTGGAAACTAGACTGAGACCAGGCCACCGAACAGCTGACAGATGGGAACACCTCGATTGGCACCCAGCTGGGCTGGATGGGAGCTGGGGACCTAGGGAAAGGCTCTGTATACCGGTCTCCTGAACCACCCAGCACCCGGTGGAGAGGTTAAATACGCGGAGGAGAAGAGGCTACTGGGCACATGGGTACCAAGAACTCCAGGACTGCCAACCCTGCATTTCAAAAAGAAGGGAGTGTTTTCTTAGCAACACTAAGCAGGACTCAGCTGCATTCGCCAGGGGTATTTCTTGCTGCTTTTTGTAGCACTCAGCTGCTCCCGATCTCGTTGTACGGAGATGAAGAAATAAGGGACGCCCCTTGGAATGAGAGACTGTTGGCAACCCACTGCTCTCAGCCAGAGCCCCAGGGCTGCGGGCGAGAAAGGGGAGCTCACAGCTCTGTCTGCCACAACCCAGGGCTGCCTGCATCACCTCCCCTGGACCCAGACAGCTGGGCTCCTGCCTTCACAGCCTCCTCCCTGGCGAGATCCCTGGGGAAGGGCGCCTCAGAGGCTCTGTCCGTTACCTGTTGTTCAGGAAGACGAGTGCTGTGATTCCGGACTGACCCTCCTCGTTACAGCACCGTAAGGTCCCCTCGATGGCATCCCACACCTGGAAGAGAGGCGGAGTTACAGGGAGCCGGGGGAGGAGTCCCTGCCTCGCAGAGCAGCTGGCCAGGGGGAATTCAAGTGGTTTGGAATTTAAAATGATTGTAACAATAATGCTGGCTGTGGCCAGGTCCCCTGAGAGCTGTGGCCTTGAAGTAATTATATATGGATCCCCCAATTCATCTCAGTCCTGCCCTGCAGCATCTCCCGCTAGCCCAGTCCTGGGGCCCCCCACTGCTGTTCCTGTTTGCAGTAGAGATGGATTTGCACCAGATTTTGAAGCAATCTTGTGATGCCTGGAGACAACGTTTAGAAGCGAGCTCAGGGCATGGCTATGCTACGCAGACTACACCAGCACAACTATGGAGCCACAGCCGCGCCGCCATCACCCCGGAGTGTAGTCGCAGCCACGCCGATGAAGGGGTTCTTCCGTCGCTGCGGGAACACCACCTCCCGGAGCGCCGGCAACTGCATGGATGGACGCGTTCTGGAGACTGAGCTGCGGCTCCATGGGGGCCAGGGCAGCGCAGCTCTGTCAGTCCACGGTGGGGATTTTTTACACCCCGAGCGATGTAGTTTTTCGACCTAACTTTTAAGGGGAGCTCCGGCCACAGTCAGTCCTTCCCAGCTCCAGCGTGGCAGAGCAGGACGGGAAATGGAAACTCATGTAATGAGCTGTCTAGTGTGTCTGTCACCAGCCCCGCCCTGCTGCCCTCGGCTGCCAAGGTGTGTCCTAGGCCCTGTGGGCTTACAGCAGTCCCTCCAGGAGCTCCGGAGCTGGGGCCCCAGCATTGGGGGCAGGAGGAGTTGGGCCATGGCGTGCAGGTGGCGTACCTGGCTGCAGATCTGTTACCACCTGGCTCTGCAGGAGTTCTGGAAACACCCTAGTACAGCTGCCTTGTGCCCTCACTCACAGAGGCGCCACAGAGGGACCAGTGCTCTGGGACCATGGATGGGTGAGTGTGGAGTGCAGCCTGCTATGACTTTCTCAGTGCCCATTCAGGGGCAGGGAGCCCCCCACACTTACCTCCAGCTTCCCGTTGCTCCGGCCAGCCACAATGAGGTTGCCCCGCAGGTCCAGGCTCCAGACAGAGCTTTCCAAGTCACCGGCCCACGCAGCAATGGGGGAGGACTTTTCAAATCCAGCCAAAGGCTCGTCCCCTAGGCTCTTCCTGCGGGCACTGCACCCTCCTTCCCCCGTCCCGCAGCTCAGGGCCCTGGTGCTGCCCGTCCTCGTGCAGGAAACGGCCTGCCCGTGCGTGGCCGGGAAGCCGGCGAAGTTCATGCAGTTCGAAGCGTTCTGCTCCTCGTAGACCTTCTCTACCAGTCTGCCGAAGTTGTAGCCAGTGTCCTTGTGCCGGCCGCAGACTGCGCGGTGCCTGGGCTCCGGCTCCACCGCCTTGGCCTGCTCCGAGAAGTTGGTGTCGATGAGAGAGGTGAGGTCCGGCTGGTCGCAGAACAGAGGGGGCTGCGGGGGGCTCAGCATCCTCTTGAGCGGGTGGCTGTTGTCGAAGGGATCCTCCAGCCCGTTCTTGAGCTCTGGGCTCTGATCCCAGCTCTCCTGGTAATCAAAGACGCCGCTGCTGTCTCTGCGCAACCTGAAATGCAGCAGCTGCAGGTTAGCGCTCCCTTCCGTACAGGCTGGGAGAGGGTGAGGGACTGGCTGGGAACAACAGGCAACAGGTGAACTGTGACTCTACGGAGGGGTGAAAATCACCCCTTTCCTAACAGCTGGGGCAGTGGGGTGTCCTACCAAAAACTGAGAGTTAATTTCTTCCAGCATTACGTGGGTTAGTGAGCAGCGATCGTGTAAGGACAGGGGAGTGTTTACATGAGTTAATGAGCACTGAGTGTGTAAATAAGGTGTGTTTTTCCACAGGTTAGTGAACACTGATCTGTAAGTACAGGGGTATGTTTGCACAGGTTAGTGAGCACTGCCTGTATAAGGACAGGGATATGCTTGCACGGGTTAGTGAGCAGTGACTATAAAGGACAGGGGCGTTTGCACGGGTTAGCGAGCAGCGATTGTATAAGGACAGGGGCATGTTTGCACGGGTTAGCGAGCAGCGATTGTATAAGGACAGGGGCGTGTTTGCACGGGTTAGCAATCAGCAATTTTATAAAGATAGGGGTGTTCGCACTGGTTAGCGAGCAGCGATTGTATAAGGCCAGGGGCGTGTTTGCACTGGTTAGCGAGCAGCGATTGTATAAGGACAGGGGCGTGTTCGCCCGGGTTAGCGAGCAGCGATTGTATAAGGACAGGGCGTGTTTGCGCTATCCACACAGTAGTGAACGTACCCTTGTTTGGGGATGACAGTGAGGCAGTCTCCAGTCTGAGCATCCCACACTCGGATCTGACCCACCAGACAGCAGCTGACAAGCAGCATCCCGTCACTGGCCAGGCACTCGATATCCTGAGGGGTAAGAGCAGTCTAGACTGAGTCCGTGGAACCAGCAAACCCCACCATACCTGGGAGTGCCCTGCACTCTCCCCCAACCTGGCAGAAGCCCCTAGCCAGTGAAGCTCAGGTAGAAACGATTCGCTGGCTTGGGATCACCAGAGCAATGGGCTCAGAGCCCAAGGACTGCACACACTGGCACCAGTGGGCAGACTCCAGCTGCCTTCACTTTCAATGCAGAGGTGTGGCCTGAGGGGAGACAACAGGCCCCAGCATGCAATGCGGGCTGCCTGCTTGGCTCAAGGCAGAGCACTGCATGCTGGGACTTGTAGTCTCAGTTCCATACTCAAGATGAAGGCGGCTGCAGGCTGCAGTGTAAAACTCTCAAGTCTGCGTGTAGAGTGGGGTGCTGTAGTCTCCATGGGCCCCATCTGGCATCCAGGCCACATGCTGGCCGGCTGCGCTCTACGGGGCATGGCTTCCCGCGGGAAAGGTACGGAGGAAGGAGCCCTGCAGGGCCATCCCAGCATGGTAGTCAGTGTGCTGGGAATCTAGCACATTTCTATGAAGCCCATCTGGAACATACCCACCTCCTCATACTACGGAGAACAAACCAGGATGCACTCTGCAAGCTACTGCCAGGAAAGAGGGGCTGAACAGCCCGGCTAGTGAAGGGCGCCAGCTGGGCCAGCAGCCAAGGGCCCAGAGCACATCACAGACTGTGAGGGCCAAAGACATGGGGGCACGTCCTGCTCCACCACCCCATTGCCTGCCTGCGCAGTGCCCCTGGCCCCCGCTAGCCCCAGTGAGTCACATGGCTCTGTGCTACATTACATGCCCACCAGTTCTGATGTCTGCGACTTCAAGGTGGCAAAGGGGGGTGAGAGGTGGGTTGTGTGGGCCCCCTGCAGTGAGGCTCACTGGACACTGCGTATGCTCCAGGCCAACCTACCATGAGGTGACCCCTGAGAACCAGGGGGGTGATCTCGGTCTCGGGTGGGGAATAGCCGTAGTCGTCGCAGGGCAGGTCCCCTCTCTTCCTCCGGCTGTGCGAGAGCCCGTTCTGCCCATAGTTTTTGGGGCAGAACACTCTGTACAGGCAGAAGAGCAGAAGAACCAGGAGGATGCCAGAGGCCAGGCCCAGAGCAGCTACCCTGATGGGAGAGAAGGACGTTAGCTGTGCCAGGCCACCACCTCTGGCACACAATGCTCCCAACACAGCGCTTCCGAGGAAGCAGCTGCTCTGAGCTGGACTGTTGCTTACACAGGGGGCTGGTTTAGGGCTCCCAATTTAGCTTCTTAACAAAGAGGAGAACTTCAGAGAGTCCAACCGCCTGCAGGTAGTCAGCTGGGACAGCGGAGGGCAAAAAGCACCTGCAGGTTTTAGGAGCCGCTGCACATGCAGCCTGGGAGGCATTTAAAACACCTGTTTACAATGTTAAAAAGGCGGAGGGAATGGGGGGTTAAAAAAAACCTTTCTCAATTGATCAGATTGTTTTAAATCCCATCAAGTGACATCACTGAGCCTGAAAGCGTCATGCAAATGGCTGGTATCAGTTTGTGGACTGAAATTTCCCCAAGACAAAACACCAGGTTTGGCTGAAATTGACATTTTTCCTGGGGAAAAAGTCAGTGTTGGCAGCATTTTCCAGTGGGAAAATTCAGAGTGAAAAGTTTCAATCGAACACGTTAAAAAACACGTCCTTTCAACAGTTCTGAATGGAAATTTGTCAGAAACATTCCACCAAAATGTTTGCGATTCTGACCTTTTCTCTCATTTTGGAATGAAAACCAATGTCGACGTGTAAGAATTTCCTGCAGGATGGAAATTCCGATTTCCAAACAGACACGTTCTGGCCCGGCCGCCCGAGAGGCTGCACCGTATTGGTCCTTGCTGCTCCATCGTTCTGACAGCTACTAGTACCTTATGGGAGAGCCCTCAGGACCCCAGACTAGGATCGGGGCCCTGTCGGTCAAGGCTCTGAACAGAAAAACAACACAACGCTTGTCCCTGCCCTAGAGATTTGATTCCTCCAGGCAGACCTCTTTGCTTGCAGCAGGATTTGAGCCGTGTGCTCAGAACCAGGCAGAGTTGACGGTAGCAGATGTGAATGCTAAAAAGGATTTGGATCTAGATTTTCAGTAGTGACTAGTGACTTTGGGTTTCTCCAGTTTGGAGTGCCCAGCCAGAGACGCCTTAAAGAGGCCTGATTTTCAGACAGCAGGTGTTCAGCACTTTCTGGAAATGACACCCCTGTAAGGGTGCCTCATGTTGGACACCCAAAAATGGAGATCCCCAAAATCACTAGTCAATTTAGAAAATCGAGACCTAGTTCTCTGCCAGTTTTTCACAAGGAGAGAGCTAAAATCATGCAGGAATGCAAGGTGGGGAATAAAAGGCAAGATGGGAATCAGCATGACGTGATTTCCAGGTATTTCACGCATGCCCTGCTGATTAAGAACGCTGACGCTAGTGGAAAGCGGGCTCTCCACCTTCTCAAGGGTACAGTGGTTTCCTTTCTAGCCTTGAGAGTGTTGTCTGATAACTCATGAAGGGTCACCCACCCCAAAGATGCTTAACTCCCTTCCCCCCCCCCCCCCCTCACCTCCTGACACCTCTCTCTTTTTGTTGCTGCGCTGCACATCATGACCGGCTGGATACTGCGGTCTGGTAAAACAGCAGCAAGGCTGCCCCACTAGCCATAGCTCTGAACGAGCAAAGCTGGCTCTTCAAAGTGCCTGGCTAACTGTGCGTGATTATCACACGCACATGCAATGAACACTTACGCACGCATGGAGTTTTACCATCAGCCCCTTCGTGTCCAGTACATTGTGACAAGCAGCCCCACTTTTCCTGGGGCTCAGCGCACTGGCTAACACTGACTCGCCCGCTAGGAAGCCCTCAGCCTCTGAAGACCACAATAAGTGGAATGGTTAATGTAACACTGCCCTAGCAGAACGGAAGCACCCGGGACTTGGCAGGGCTCCTTTCTGCCCTGACCGTATTCTCTCCCTAAGGAGACTCTGAGCCGCCAGGCAACCAAGCTGCCCATTCCGGGTGACAGAGGCAGGGTCAAAGGGGTGGATCACGGGGGACAGTCGGCTCTCTTACTTGTAGAGCGTGACGTCCCGGTGCCCCTGCAGTTTGGGCAAGGCCTCACCGGGCCGATCCACCGCCTCCAATTTCCCGAGGCTCGAAGGGAAGAAAGAGTGGTAGCGATTAGCCTCCTGAGGGTGGCGCACTTCTAAGGCTTCTCGTGGATTCAGGTACAAGGTGACAGGGATGGCTGGGAGGATGCTGATGTACCTGGGGAGAGGAAGGAAAGACGAGGGACCGGCTTAGGAACGGCAGGATGCAGAGATGGCAAAATCCCGTAAGCTCATCCCTCCCTTGGGGCCACGCCAGGGCAGGGCCACGCCGGGTATTCTCTAGGGCTTCGTCCAGGCCAGGTTTAGCTATCCCAACCCCTGGGGCTTCACTACGTGCCTGGAAGAGCATTCCCAAGTCCACTGGGGCTCAGCTTCCTCCCTGAGCTCCCCAAACAGCCAGCACTGGCGCAGCTCACCGGGGGGCCGCCTGGATTTCAGGGATTTGACGGCCAGAAGGGACCAATGTGATGATCGAGTGACTGTCTGTATGGCTCAGGTCAGAGAACCTCGCCCCGGGAGCCCTGCATTGAGCTGGCTGCACTGCAGCATGTCTGTCATTCGCCCTTAGTTTTATATTGGCCTTTAATTCCAGATGGCCACAAGCGCTCTCCGAACGTGTGCGTATGGCCCCACTGCAGTGCATCCACCTCTGGGGTGGAGGGAAGTCACCAGGCACACAACACGCCAAACACCAGTGGGAAGGGCAGGGCGTGTTTTGGCCCAAGACAAAGCCCCATGCCACGTGCTCAGTGATGTACAGTGTCCATGCAAGGCAGACCTGGCCTGTTTGAAAGGGCTCCCCAGAAGACCCACCCGCAGTGAGCTGCATGGAATTCAGTTTATCTGCTCCAAGGGTGAAGGGCTGAGCCAAACCTGATGGGATTCAATTCTGTGCGGACTCCAAGGGCTCTGGGCACCTGGTCTGCGACCCACTTGCCTTTTGGCCAGGGTGATGTTGTAGTAGCTGAAGAGGGATGGCCAGTGTCGGAAGGAGAGCTTCCTCCAGATCTCCTCATCCTCCATGCCCCACGTGACCTCTGCCTTTGTGCCAGGCTCCGGCTGCCCACTGCCATGGCTCTCCGGTCCCTGGGCCCACGGCTGCTGATTTGCCTCCAGCCCATTCCGGGACTCTAGCCCTTCCTTCTGCTCGCGCTGCTGCTGCGTCTGGTTCTCTGACAGCTGCATGGGCTCCGAGGGGAAGACCGAGAGGGCAAGCTTGACATCCCCAGCTGGAAGGACACCTCCAGGAACTGGCATGGGAGGCAGTCCCGCTTCTCCCAGCGGGCTCTGCTCTGTGACCTGCGACGTGAGGTAGGTGCGGAGGCCAGCGGGATCTGTGTACACCAGGATTCCAATCCAAATCACCGTTCCAACCTGCACCGTACAAGTGAAGAGACAAGGCTGTTTAGTACACGGCACCCTCACCTCAGCACCATAACTGCACAGACACCAGAGCATCGGTGTAGCCAAACCTCAGCCACAGCCCACAGAAGGTGCACCCCGCCCCGAAATACAGCCCTGATTCCTGGGACTGGGGACGGTTCTGTTCAATATCTTCATTAATGATCTGGAGGATGGTGTGGACTGCACTCTCAGCAAGTTTGCAGATGACACTAAACTGGGAGGAGTGGTAGATACGCTGGAGGGTAGGGATAGGATACAGAGGGATCTAGACAAATTAGAGGATTGGGCCAAAAGAAATCTGATGAGGTTCAACAAGGACAAGTGCAGAGTCCTGCACTTAGGACGGAAGAATCCCTTGCACTGCTTCAGACTAGGGATCGATTGGCTAGGCAGCAGTTCTGCAGAAAAGGACCTAGGGGTTACAGTGGACGAGAAGCTGGATATGAGTCAACAGTGTGCCCTTGTTGCCAAGAAGGCTAAAGGGATTTGGGGCTGTATAAGTAGGGGCATTGCCAGCAGATCGAGGGACATGATCATTCCCCTCTGTTTGACATTGGTCATCTGGAGTACCGTGTCCAGTTTTGGGCCCCACACTACAAGAAGGATGTGGAAAAATTGGAAAGAGTCCAACGGAGGGCAACAAAAATGATTAGGGGGCTGGAGCACATGACTTATGAGGAGAGGCTGAGGGATCTGGGATTATTTAGTCTGCAGACGAGAAGAATGAGGGGGGATTTGATAGCTGCTTTCAACTACCTGAAAGGGGGTTCCAAAGAGGATGGATCTAGACTGTTCTCAGTGGTACCAGATGATAGAACAAGGAGTAATGGTCTCAAGTTGCAGTGGGGGAGGTTTAAGTTCGGTATTAGGAAAAACTTTTTCATTAGGAGGGTGGAGAAGCACTGGAATGGATTACCTAGGGAGGTGGTGGAATCTCCTTCCTTAGAGGTTTTTAAGGTCAGGCTTGACAAAGCCGTGGCTGGGATGATTTAGTTGGGGATTAGTCCTGCTTTGAGCAGGGGCTGGACTAGATGACCTCCTGAGGTCCCTTCCAACCCTGATATTCTATGATTCAAGACTGACGCCCACAGACCTGGGCAGAGACTCACCCTTCGAAGAGGAACTGCAAATATCTGCAAACCACCCACAAAAACCCGACACTTGGGCTCCACCTGACACCCCCGCTCCTCAGGTGCACAAGTGCATCCTGGGAAACTGGCTCTGTGTTGACAGGGCCCCCACGACGTGCTGCAGAAAACACTTTAACTGCTTATGTAGTAAAATGCTGCTATGCCTGCTTCCCCGCTGCCCCCACGACCTGAACTCTCCTTGGCCGGTCTGCAAGGGTCTCCACCCTCCCCTCGCCCAACCACGCCTGAAGAGCCACCTCTGCAGAGCGCCCTTCATGTTGCAGTTAAGTGGGAATTGTCAATCACTATCCATGTGCGATATAGACAAAAAGAGACCACACGGCAGCACTGTCTGCTGGTCTGCAGAGCCCTGGAGCAGACACGTGCAGGTAGAACATTTTCCTGGAGAATCAATTCTCCGACAGCAGCTGCCCCTCTCAGGGGAGTGCCAGGACTGCTGAGAAACGAGGAGGCATAAGCATCTTTTGGGTGTCTGCTCCGTGGACGTACAGCCAGGGCAGGGGCGCGTACGGCCAGAGGGGAGGTGAATCAGACAACAAACAGCACAGGGTGTACCATGATGAGCCGCTGGGCCAGCCGGGTCCTGGCAAAAAAGTAGATGACCCGCAGCCTCTTGGGCAGGCGCAGATTCCTGAAGGATGACGGCTGCAGGGTGATGGTGTGCGGGGTGGCTGGCCGCATGGCTGGCTGGCGCTCGTACCTCTGGGAGCGGCTCACTGGCTTTGCCGGGGGCATGCAGGCTTCTGACGGCAGACGTTTGTTCAGGTCAGCGAGCTGCCAACAGGAGAGCACGTGGGTTAGAGCAGCAGAGACTAGGTCCTTCCTCGAGAGAAACTAACACACAATTAGCTGCACACCCATCCGAGCCCAGGCACCGGCTGTTCTCACACCCAGCAGTGCGGTCCTACATCTGAGCACACAGTCTCACAGATACACTCATGACCACGCCTGTCCTCGGTCTCTGGAGCTGCTCACTTTCACGCCCAACCGCCCTTGCTCCTGTTCCCCTGCCCTCCCCACTTACCCCCACATCCGGCCACCTGGCACGCACTCCTGTCCATCCAAACCAGCCGGCTCACGCTCAGTCACGCAATGAAAAGCACAGGTGTGAGTTGTCCTGTCTCACTGCATGGCACAGCCGCTGAAAGGTCAAGCGTGAAAACCTGCCTCCCCTGCCCGTCCCTTACCTCCATCCGGCGAATGTCAATGGACAGCACCGTGGTGAAGAAAAACATCTGTAGGAAGAAGTCGGACACCAGGCCAACCACAGCAAAGAGGCAAAACTCCTGCAGGACACAACACGTCCACGGGTCAGCAAAGGGCTCTCTGAGCTCACGGCAAGTCTTCTAACCCCAGAGGAAGCAGCACAGCAAAGGCCTGTCTATGGCACGGCCATGAGTGTAGTCTACTGGCAATCCCTGTTATCAGTACTCTGGTTACCTTTGTGTGTGTGATGTTCGTTCTGGCGGAAGGTGCCTAGCTGATAACTCTGGAGACTGTTTAGTCATAGGACAGGCCTAACATTCTTTGCACTGCTCATCCAAGTCTCAAAATACTTTGGGGAAACTGAGGCAGAATTCATTGAGTCCACAGAGCAAGGCAGTGGCAGAGCTGGGACCTAAACTCATGACCCCCGATTCCCGATCAGGTGAGCTAGCCACTAGATCACACTGCCCCCAATCAGCGGCAGTGCCAGCTTTCTTGGCACCGCGCCATCCATTAGCCTCATGCCTGACCTGAGGGGACCTCCTAGAGCAGTGATACGGAGACCTCAGTGCTTCAGGAGCCAAATTAGCCATCAACATTACCCAAAAGAGCCACCAGAGCGTGACGCCATTGTTCCATTTACTCTAGCGCTCTGTACTCAGCCACTCCGCGTTTTAATCTCACCTGCTGCACAGAGCTGCAGGAGACACATTAAAGAGCGCTTGCAGCTCCCGCTGTCCTACAGGGAGTTCAGGCTCTGAGGCTAGTCAATTACTGCTACAACCAGGCCAGTTTCTGCCAGCTGTGCTGGCGGTTTTGTGACCTGGCCTTAGACCCCCAACATTCATTTCACCCTGTCCACCAAACAGACAATCTGCAGTCCCCAGACCCTTTCCATGGAGGTGGATGGATTCCATGAACTAACAGGTCTTTTCAACTTCTAACCACTATGAACCCGGGATAGTGACGAGGCTGGTTCCTCAGACCCCTTGCAATGCTCAGCTCTCACCAGCAGGTGTCACTGCAGGAACAAGGATGACACTACAATTCCAACTTCTCTGGGAAATTAACTGAGCCCTAAACCACAACAAAACCAAATGTAACTACAGTCACCCCAAACCCAGCACCAAGTGTCCCGCAAAGGGCTCCAAATCAAACTTTCTCCCCAGGGGAAGGCATTTCAAAGGGTGACTCTTCTACCATCTGAGGACCAGATTCCTGTCAGCATTTTCTACCATTTTCTGTCAGCCAGGGGACAAGGCGAGAGCATGAGTGATAGATAAAAGCCCCTGGAGTTACAACAGGTTCAGGACTGTGGAAATCCCTTGTAGGGGCTGCTGGCTGGAGCCCCTGGGAACTGCAATCTCACCCCTTGTGAAGCCAGCCAGGCTGCAGCCACTCAAATGGGGGGGTCACCATAGAATCAGAGAATATCAGGGTTGGAAGGGACCTCAGGAGGTCATCTAGTCCAACCCCCTGCTCAAAGCAGGACCAGACAGATTTTTGCCCCAGATCCCTAAACATCCCCCTCGAGGATTGAGCTCATAACCCTGGGTTTAGCAGGCCAATGCTCAAACCACTGAGCTATCCCTCCCCCCCGAAGAGCCACTTGTTTTGGGTCCTAGGCCCACTTGGCCCGCCTCCCTGCCTCCCATGCAGTGCTGGTCCCAATCCAGGCACACTGGGACGGAAAGCGTCTGGCGGTAACGGGGAGAGACCGGCTCCTCCAGGCCTTCCAATCTAACCGAGAGGCTTCCCCAGCCTGCCAGGGCTGTTCTCAAACCCAAGCAACATAAACAATGGCTTGGAGCCGCAGGTGGAATTGGCAATTTACAGGCCTAGCAGGCCAGGTGGGGGGATAATTCATCACTGGATCAGCTGTCCCCTCTGACAAGAAGGCCACAAGGAAAGGCAGCTCCTGGCTAGATATTCCCTCCTGTGCCTTCCCCAGCAGCTGGGCCGATTTTGGGAGGGGCGGGACACAGGAGCACAAGGCCCAAACCGCTCTCTAGACATAGATCCAGAGGGGAACAAAAACCCACTGGACTTCATCTCTGCCCCCCGCAACCAGGGACTCCGCAAAGGTTGGGCCAGCTCTGCTCTGTACAGAATTCCGCATGGTGCTTGGGAGCCAAGACACACCTGATCCCAGGAATGACGGTAGTGAAAGGCTACGAACCAGGCAGACCCTGATCCTGTTCCGTCTGCAGCAAAGCTCTCATGGATTCTAGTGAGAGCAAGACTGGGCCCTCAGTCTGTGACCGTCAGATGTTTCCCATGAACAAGGTAGGCAGGGCAATGGCACGAGCAGGAGGACATGGGGCTATTCCCCAAAGCACCAAGGTGTATGCAATGTCTCAGGGCCTGGGGTTTCTCCGCAACGCTTTCATTGGGCCACCAGCCCCGGAGAATGGGGCGTCCTGCACGTCGGCAATTCCTGGGAAGAGTATACCTTGTATCAGAGTGCTGCTGGCAAAATGGCTCCCATCAAACCAAACACTGCTTTAGGCATGGGGAGAGCAGCAGCTGGGGGGGCAAATTCTCCTTCCCCAACTCAGATGGGCTGTCTGGGCGTGACTGAGAGGAGGCGGCCGCCTGTCCAAATGCTTGGAGCTGATCCCAGGCCTTGGGCAGAGGGAATTCCTCTTCCCTCTGCTGCTTCTCTCTGTACCATGCGGTGCCTAGATGACTTCAGCACTGCACTGCTCCCTTTGGCAACCACGAGCGAAGGTCCCTGCCAGATTTATGCAGCCCAGCTCCCTATCGCCAGGGGTCCTTGGACTCTGTGACGCGAGGGCAGCATGTTATCTTTGCTGTGTCCTTCGCTCCCAGAGACAAAGATAAGGGAGACACACACACCAGACTCCCGCAGAGCAGCAGCCACTCTCAGACAGCATCGCTGTGGGGCTCTGCCTAGGGGAGCCAGAGCATACAAGTCCGCACCCAAGAAAGATGAATCCATGTACAAAGCACAGAATGGGTGTGACCACATACCTCGCGCCCCAACCTGGCACAAGCAAAAGCCATGCTTGCAACCTGCTGGCCAAGGACACACATGGGCGTGGGGCATAGTGGTACCTTCTTCCACAACCCCACTGACATGCCCTATCTCCCATTCTTCTCTTCTCTCCTTCTGTAAGAGGAGAGGAGAACGGGACGAGTGGCAGTCTAAGTGAGTCACTGGATGCTGCTAGATGGGCATGATGGGAAGAGATAACTTGGAATCTAGACATCATTCGCTCAAGCCAGAAATGTTGGAATTCGATTCACTGTCTCGCTGCAGCTCAGCAACCACCAGCCCTGAGCGGACCACCTGTCACGTCAAACCAAGCAGACAGCCATCTGTTGAATGCGTCAAAGGCCCCAAATGAGAAGCAGGTCAGACAACAAGTTCATGACTAATGGCATCAGTTCTATCGGAGGAAGGACACTCGGCAACACAGAGAGCCGTTCACAGCCACGGCATTAGACAAAATTCTGAGCGATACTAGGATTGGCATTGCTGCTGGCTATGACAACATATCGCCAGTTTCCGAAGCACCTCAGGACTTGTGCTCATCAGTGGCTAGCGCAGTTCTTCATGCGAGTAGTCAAAAGAAGAGTGAGTTCAGAAGACTTGGCGAATGTCAAACGTCATTGCTCTACTGAAACCGGGGAAAGAGCCACATGTTGCAAGCTACCCACTGATATCCCTGTTGGTCTGTGCCTTTCAAGGTGCTGGGGCGTCTCGTTCTCCTGTGCATCTCCCCAGAAGTGGAGTCAATACTCAGCATCGAGCAAGCAGGCCTTTCAGAGAGGTTGAAGCACCTGTCATCAAGTGCTAGCTTTGAAAACAGTAATCAAAGACAGTTTTCAGAAGAACCTGAAGACAGGAGCCATATTTTTGGATGTGACAGCAGCATATATTATATCATTTGGCACACGGGGCTCTTAGTGAATTTGTTGAGAACTCTCTCAGCATGGATAATCAATGCCGTTGACCTCTTCCTCCACAACAAACATTTCCGAGTACACATGGGAGATGGCTTTAGCACGTGAAAAAGACAAACCAATGGTCTACCTTGAGGCTCTGTGCTGGCATTGACACTTTTCAATCTGTACACAAATGACCTCCTTCTTGCCCAGTTCCGATAATTCTCGTACGCAGATGACATTTGCCCAGGCGTCCAAGCATGGTCATTCCCAGTACTCGAAAGCACCCAAAACACTGACTAAGATGGCTGAATACTGTAATCAGTGGCATTTACAACCATTTGTGACCAGGACAGTTAAAAGTGTGTTCAATCTTCACAACACCAGAGCACTCAAAAACTGAATATCTTTCTCAATGTTTTCATGCCCTATAATTATAATTTATGGAGATATCCCATCTCCTAGAACTGGAAGGGACCTTGAAAGGTCGAGTCCAGCCCCCTGCCTTCACTAGGAGGACCAAGTACTGATTTTGCCCCAGAGCCCCAAGTGGCTCCCTCAAGGATTGAACTCACAACCCTGGGTTTAGCAGGCCAATGCTCAAACCACCAAGCTATCCCTCCTCCAAGATCACGAGGGACCAGGTTCTGAGTACAGACATGTTGCCAGGCCTCACTGCTTATGCTGTGCGGCGATCTGGTCAGCTCTCTTTGAGATACGCTGGGTAAGACTCGGTCTGGGCTTGCATGACAGGGCTGGTGCATGGCCAGGACCCTGAAAGACCCCCTCCCTCTTGAAAAAGGTGATATGGGGACTTAAATGACCATGAATGCTCTACACCAGTGGTTCTCAAACTTAGTTCATCAGGCCCCACTTTTTTGTGTCTGCAGTCATTTATGGCCCCTCCACCCCCACACAAGTACATATACAACTACCCAGCTCTGACGGCGGCGCGGAGAGCAGCGGCTGGTGGCTGGGCACCCAGCTCTGATGGAGGAGCAGAGAGCAGTGGTTTCCAGCCAGGCACCCAGCTCTGACGGCAGAGTGGAGAGCAGCAGCTGCTGGCCAGGCACCCAGCTCTGACGGCGGAGCAGAGAGCAGAAGTTTCCGGCCAGGCACCCAGCTCTGACGGCGGAGCAGAGAGCAGTAGTTTCCGGCCAGGCACCCAGCTCTGACGGCAGAGCAGAGAGCAGCGGATGGTGGCCGGGCACCCAGCTCTGACGGCGGAGCAGAGAGCAATGGTTTCCGGCCAGGCACCCAGCTCTGACGGCGGAGCAGAGAGCAGTGGTTTCCGGCCAGGCACCCAGCTCTGACGGCAGAGCGGAGAGCAACGGCTGCTGGCCAGGCACCTAGTGCTGAAGACAGCACATGCCAGCAGCAGTACAGAAGTGAGGGTGACAATGTGAAAAGTGGTATTTGTCAATATCTCTCTTCTCAGCAGACTTAGTGCCCCACTGCCACCCTTACTTCCGTACTGCTGCCTCCCGGGGCTGACAGCTGCCTCCTGGTGAGGGACTGAGGGCAGGGGAAGGACAGCCCATGCCCAGGCTGCCTCCCAGTGAGGGACTGTGGAGGGGGAGGAGAGCCCGAGCCTGGGTTGCCTCCAGGTGAGATATTGGGGGGGGGGGGGGGGGGGGGAGAAGAAGAGAGCCCGAGCCGGGTGGCAGGATTCCAGCTTTATCCCTCCCTCCTGAGTGGGCACGGTCTTCTGCACAAGCCCCAGCCACCCAGGGCTGACAGCCAGAGCTCTTAAATAAAAGAACAAAACCACACAGCTCGCGCCTCCCTTGACACATTCCTGTGCCTCCCTTGTGAGGCCCACCTCATAGTTTGAGAACTGCTGCTCTAGATCTTTGTTTGACATCTCCTCTGAAAGACAGCTCCACCACCAGTGCAGAGCCCCTACCATCGTACTGTGGCACTGGTTCAATACTGATTTCAATATCTTAGGCAAGAGTTTTACTGCTTCACTCTGGTAATACAATTCTGCCTCCTCAAAAGGGAAGCAGTATTACCTAGGGGTTAGAACAAACAACCTGTGTTCTATGCCTAGTGCTGTCACTACATTGTTGTGTGTCACGCCGCCATTCCCTGCCTCAGTTTTCCCAACAGTTAAATGAGGATGTTACACATCCCAAAGATCAGGGGGTAGCCATGTTAGTCTGTATCTACAAAAACAACTTTCACTCTATGCATCCGAAGAAGTGAGGTTTTTACCCACAAAAGCTTATGCCCAAATAAATCTGTTAGTCTTTAAGGTGCCACCAGACACATCCCAAAGTGGCACTGTGAGATTTGATGTTTGTAAAGTGCTTTGAGAAGACACTGGAGAAGGGCAAAACACTATAAATTCTCCTGTCATTCCAATTGGAGACAGGACTCTTCACTTCCTGTCCTAAAGTGTGGTGTGGTGCAGCTGTATACTGTAAAGCGGCTGTTGGGTTTTACCCCAGAGGTGGCTGCATTTCAATGTGGAGTGCAGTGAAACTTGTGTATAGAATGCATAAAGCCCCTTGAGATCCTCTGGGAGGTGCCAAGCCTGTTACTGAAAATCAGCCACTGGCATTGTGCTTGTAGCTGAGGTTACACACCTCTTCTCCACAAAATCCTTAACCGTTCATATTGACCAACCACACACACCTGGATGGCCGGGACGAGCGTGAAATAACCAATCAGGATGATCCCAAGCTCTGTGGCCATGTTCTTCATAATAGACCAGCTCTCATTGCTCAAGCCTAGAAAACAAAGCATGCTAGTGATTAGAACAGGGGACTGGTGCTCAGGCCTCCTGAGTACTAGTCCTGCCTCTCTGTGTGTGACCTTAGAAAAGGCTTTGTCCCTCAGCTTCCCCACCTGTAAAAGGGGGACAACACTCTGAGATCCAGACAGAAGGTACAGAGCCTCATTATGTATTATTATTACTGGAGACAGGAAGTTTCTGAGGTTAGAAAAAATTCATTTCCTTTACTCAGCTACCCAGAGAGACCAACCCTTGTAGACTAGAGAACTCTGGGCCACAGCCAATCCACCAATGGGCGAGCCCCTCATTTTTGTCCATCCCTCTATAAAGGGAGCACAACACTTTGAATAATGTGCAAGGGATCATGCTAAATTCTTCACATGGTTTTTGGCTGATAGCGTGCTCCAGTGCGAGCCATTCTGACTGCTTGCCAGGAGCCCGACAGCCAGCCTGAACATGCAGGGAGCAGCCTGCCCTCGCTTTCCTACTTAATACAGAGCACCAGTCGGCACAGACTGTTGGACTATCCCAGCATGCAATGCTCCACCTTGAGCTAAGCAGCCTGAGTGCACTGCATGCTGAGCTATGTAGCCCCCACGGGGCGTAGCGCCAGAGTAAAGACATGAACCTGTCGTAGAATCCCATGGGGCTGCATGCGGCCTGAGGCAGCACTTTGGCCATTCATGCTCTGAGAATACGTGGCACGGCCATCCCCGTGCCAGTGATTCTTTCAAAGCAGCTACATAGCATGGAGGAACCATGTCTGTGTTCCAGGCTCCCAGTGACTAGGGCACCCCTTGATGGGCTTACAGGAACTCCTGGGCTTGACAAGCAACAAGCTGAAGTGGCCATTAGACCCAGAGTGCAGAACACACAGCTCCCACATAACAGCATCTCGGTCCAGGGCTGCTTCACGCCCTCTCGCAGGCTAAGAATTACAATCACTCCCCTCTGGGGCCAGAGCGAATGGGAATTTCCCCCCTTGCCAGAGCCAGACGGATGTACCTTGTGCGATCCTCAGTTTCACTTCCAGGTCGACGGGTGTGGAGACGACTGATTTGGTAAGAACCAGCACATTCTCCAGGCCAATCACCACCACCAGGTACGGAAAAATCTCCCTAGGAAAACAAAGCCAAGTGTGAGAAACAAGGGAGCACCCAAGCGCCCTTCAGCCTAGTGCAGGGCAGGGCAGGTTCTGGGCTCTCATTCGATACACCAGCGAGCTGCAGTAAGGGGCCCTCTCACACCCTGCTCTTCTGGGACCAGGCGAGAGGTTGTGCAGTGTCTGGTTCAGACAGACGGTAACGTTTCGGCAGTGCCGTGTTGCTACAGACTGGCCATTACGTGCCATTCTAACGTTAGATTTCAGCTCACCGGGGCAGGGACAGCGCCCTTCTGGGTGTCTGTACGGCGCTAGCACAGGGGGCCTTCAGCCAGGGTCAGAGCTTTGAGCACTTCGGCAAGTAAACGAAAATGAGCAAGTTGGGGAGGAGTCAGACCCAGCCGCCAACACAAACCCCACTGATGAACCTCAGGCAATCCTTGCTCTAATCAAACCAAACCACTGTAGGGGGGGGGGGGGGGGGGGGGGGGGAGGGCAGATGCCCATGGGGAGCAGGTTCCTCACCCTACAGATGCTACTACACAGACTCAGCTCTGCTCACTGTGGGGGAACTCCCTGGAGCGAGCCTGTGCTGAGAGCGCAGGAGAAGCTGTGCAGGACAGTGCGAGGCAGATGGAGGCCGACGGAAGAGGACAACCTGGCCTATCCTACAGGAGGGGGGGTCAAAGGAGGGGAGTGCCAGCTGGATGGGCACTGAAGGCCCAGCAGTGGGGTTTCCTAACACCGACTTTCCCGCTGCTGAACGAAATCCCTTCAGCCTGTCTGGTGTCACTCTGCGGTGATCTGCGAGTGCTGCTGAACTCCCGTGGCCCTGGAGACTGAATCCCTCTGATCACAGACCAGCTGCAGCCTGCGCTGCACCGACTCGCTCTGCCCTGCCCGAGTCTCCCGGCTGCACTGGAGGGGTCATACCCGAGCCTCTCTGCTCAGCCTATCAGCTAGCCCTCTGGGGGGATAGGTGTGCAGCGACATGGACATCCAGAGCTCACCACTCCTTTCCCACAGTGAGTGCTGGCCTTTGGTCACCGGCCAGGCGTGGAACTAGTGACCTAGAGTGAAAGGCTCCATGGCCCATGAGCCCACCGGTCCCCCTTGCGGCCTTTCTAAAGGCCGGTAACAGCATGAAACTCCAGTGCCCTGACCCAGCTCCAGCATGAGCAATTACAATCTGCCTGTCTAGTGAGGAAAGACATCAGCTTCTGGGAAGATTTCTATCTTCCCCTCCGCACTAGGGTGCCTAGACAGCTACCACGGTGGGCTGGGAACAGGGGGGGCAGCGCAAGGAACCAATGACACAATACTGATCACGAGTGTCGCTGCACGACAGCAGGCAGTAGCATCCCGGCAGAGGAGAGTTTTGAGGCTGGGCTGGAGGGAGGACAATGAGTTCGTTTTTCCAAAACAACAAGACTTTCCCTGGCCCCTGCTGGGGCTCCTGTCACCCCTCCCTCCTACCGCCACTAGTCTCTGGGCTGCTCACAGCGGCCGGGCGGGCTCTGTTCAGGGGAAGCAATCAGCTGCTCCAAGCATAGGGCCAGTACCCAGGATTTGCTGAGCATGGCAGGTTCCAGGTACCTCTCCGCCACCACCAGCCAGACTCATTCACAGACATTGATCTCTCTCGTGGGGGCTCAGAAGTCCGTGCCCCAGAAGCGACCGCTGCATTACGAACACTGGGCTTGTGTGGCACGGAAAGGGGTGGGCAGGACAGGGAGCCGAGACGGAAACTCTTCTCCGTGGCGAAGCTGAGGCAGGCAGGATGGCTAAGCGACGGGGCTGGAGGAAAAGCAATCTGGGGGGAGGGGTAGCTCAGGGGTTTGAGCACTGGCCTGCTAAACCCAGGGTTGTGAGTTCAATTCTTGAGGGGGCCATTTAGGGATCTGGGGCAAAAATCTGTCAGGGGATTGGTCCTGCTTTGAGCAGGGGGTTGGACTAGATGACCTCCTGACATTCTATGTGTGGAGCCCAAAGGACCAAGTGCTGCCCTCAGTTACCCATAAGAAGCTGCCACTGGCTTCAGCGGGAGCCACACACGTGTAACTAAGGGCAGAACGGCTTCCTCCTGTCATCCTCCTCCCCCCTGCAAGGTCAAACGCTGCATTTAGGGAACCGACAAGTCTGGCACGGACGGCAGCTCTGCTATCTCACTCCAACTGATCCATTAAACAAACACGGCAAGAGGAAGCCGCACCGGGTCCTTTTCCAAACAAGAGCAAAGCCACAACCCTCTCCCTGGGCTGCCCGGCGGTGCTGGCTGCTCTCACGGAAGCTGCCAGCGAATGGAAGTGCGGCAAGCATGGCGACTGAGCTCCCAAGTAGCAGTGGCGTGATCCAAAGGGCCCCGGCCCATTGGCCAATGAGTTGTGCCAGGAGAGGAGGACGCTGCACTCACACCAGATCAGCTGAGCGAGCCGCAGGGGCACGTCCGTAGTGTGAAGGTCACGGTGCGGGAATCACACAGGCACTGGCTAATGCCCTCTCAATGGTTGCATAAGAAAGTGATGCAAGTATTAAACGGGGGGGAGGGAGTGGGGGAGAAAGGTGCAGGGTCTCCATAAGCCTCTATCTATCATGACATAGCTACCCAGTAAATGGGGGGAGGGGGTTGTATAACATTTCCTCTAGTGCGTTCTCCCCTCCCCCTTTGTCCACACCCCCAATGCAGAACCATAGCCCCCACTACAAGCTACACCTCCATTCTGCAGCCAGGCCCCCTGGATTCTGTGGCACCCCAGACTGGAAACTGGGGGGCAGCTCCATTGTAAAGTGCAGGTTTTATTGCATTCGTTAGAAAAGCGGAGGAGGCACTCAGCTCCTGCGTTATTGAGCTCCCCAGTGAATCCCATTTACTCTATGCTGGCCCCACTTTTGCTGTTTCTCAACATGCTGCCGAGTTTTGCATCAACATCACATAACTCCGTCACAGAAGCTGCCAAGGGGAAGCAGAAGGTTGTAGCAGTTGAGTAGGGATAGCTGGGACTTCGCCCATCTGGAAAGCCTTGGGAAGCAGTGTAAGACGATGGGAGAAGCACATGAGCTGTGTTTCTGCTAAAAGGATCAGCAGTTAAACAGCAAACACTGGCAATTTTAACAGTTACCATCTTCAGCACGTCAGAGTCAACAACAAATTGAAATGAACTGGGCCCTTCACAGCTCTCAGAGCCTTGTTCCAGGTTGCCTGCAGATTTCCCTGCTCAGTTCAATTCAGGTCACGCTTTTCTGGTTATCTTCACACCATAAGGGTTAGAACTATCTTTTGTTTAATTAAAGCTCTGATTCTAGAGCAGACACTGTGTCTGGAGGTGGATTCTGTGGCAAATTCCATGTCTGAAGAATCACAAACGACAAGCAGCCTTGCAGATAACGGAGAGGGAAAAGGGCTGGAAAACAGCTGTGTTGTCACTTTCTCTCTTAATGTTTGTAACATGACCAGGGGAAAAGTTAATCCGAATTGTCACAGATCCCTAAAACATCCCCTCAAGCCCGCTTTATAGCCTCCTCTGGATGTTCTACGCGGCTAGAGACGGCTGTCTCTTTAGAAGTCTGCAGTCACACCACCTCGGGCTGTGGTCTTGACGGATCTCACAAGCCAAGCTGGGCCAGTACTGGGAAAGGAGACTTCCCAGGAGGAAACCTCCCAGAAATGCTACTGGGGATTCAGTCGGAGGCGCTCATTCCTCGGACTCTGGACTAGACAGTTACACCAGCATGTTGTTACAGATGCTGTCTTCAGATAAGTCCCAGACCCTAGCCAGTCATGGTTTGTCTTAAAGATCTCAGCATTTTTTTCCCCAACAAAGGTGTTAGCCCTGGTATCCTGGCCTAATTCAAACTCAAACAATTATATTTTGCCTGCCTACAGTCCCTTTGCAGTTTCAGCTGGATATAGTACTCTCTTCACTTCCTGGCCAAAGCTGCCATGTAGGAACTGCATTTCACTGGTGAAACAAATACACATACCCAGAGATCACTTCTGGGCAACTTCCTGTCGAAAGAGACCGCCTCAAGAATCCTCCAGTCCAGCAAGTACAGCTCGGCTCATCTTTATTAGAAGACCCTGCCATTAACCAGCCAAATTCTGTTAGTCCCCTGACCCAGGGCCGTGGGTGAAAAAAGCTCTATGGGATGGAAAGTGCTGGAGAGAGAGAAAGAGAGAGAGAGAGAGAGAGTGACAGACAAGAGACGTCTGCTGTGCGGCAGCCCTGCACAGAATGTAACTAGCGAATGTTTGTTGTGTGGATTCTACGATAAACCTTCAAGGTCATTGGTAGGTAGTGGAAACGAGAGAGACAAAACTCAAACCCTCTCATCAGCCATGTGCTTGTTAGCCAGCGGCCCCCACTGCTTCAGAAGGTACAAACTGATCACCACGCTGCAGGCTCGCAGATGAAACAGATCACTGAGCTATAGAGCTGTCAGGACGTTTAATACTGTACATGAGTAAGAATTTCAAATCCAAGGAGACACCAGCTTCTCTTGAAACAAGGGCTGGGCGTGTGCTGCACAAACACAAGCTGTTTGCCTCCTACAACCAAACCATACAAATACAAGTTCAACAGTCCCCATCCGTGCTGAGACACTGCGAAGGATACTGCTGTTACTGTCTGCCACAATGAGGCAATCACCGAGAAAGGGACTGAAACAGGAACAGGGCTGGGGGGGGGGCGAAGGGGTGCCATGCTTATGCATCTATCGAGGCATTTATCCTGAGCTCAGCACCTTGATGTCAGAAGGTGCTGCATTAGGGTCTGCTCCATCACCCAAAGAAGCCAATGGAAACACTCCCATTGCTTCCTGGTTTCTGGAAAACATTCAGGGAGATGCCCAGTGATTAGAGCAAGGGGGCTCCCAGACTCTCCTCCCGGCTTTGCCAGTGACTCTTTCGGACCCCTGGGGCATGTCAGTTCACTCCCTGTGCTTTGGTTTTCTGATCTGTAAAGCAGGGATTATGCCTCCCTCCTATTATTATTCTAGCTCATTAATATTTGCACAATGTGCCTTGAGATCCTCAGATGAAAGCTGCCCTAGCAGGGCAAAGAGTGCTGATAATCTATGGCTGGTATATAGAATGGCTATTAGCCAGGCTGGGCAGGGGTGGTGTCCCTAGCCTCTGTTTGCCAGAAGCTGGGAATGGGCGACAGGGGATGGATGGTTACCTGTTCATTCCCTCCGGGGCACCTGGCATTGGCCACTGTCAGCAGACAGGATACTGGGCTAGATGGGCCTTTGGTCTGACCCAGTGTGGCTGTTCTTATGTAATCCTAGGATCTGTGTACTGCCCTCCAAACAGCATGCTTCATGACAGTACTGTACAAAACCACAGCGCTAGAGACCTGGAATAAGTAAAGGCTCTACTAAAACTCTCCCCTCCAGTAACCCTGCTGCAGAAACAGGTCACGTGAAAGCTTGACCAAACAAACAGGGCTGACACGGCATCCTGAAGCTGGCCAAACACAAGCTCCGGCACACTGCCAGAGGGTGCAGGTTCCCCCGAGGACACCTCGCCACCAGGCCTGGAAAGCTACCCCTCATGATCAGCAGGAAGGGAACCCCAGCAGATGGTAAGGGTCCAAAGGGACACAGGGAGAGGTGATCTCTCAGGTAGCTGGCTCTCAACCCACCCCTGCCTGTCCACACCGCTTCCATCTCACCCAGACCAAGCCAGCTGGCTCCCATCACGTCCCCGCCTCTGACAGGTGCTGGGAAAGGAGAGACCAGAGCATCAGCGCTTGATGAAAGGAAGAGAGATCCTACTGCCTTTCAAATACTGAAGGGTCCAAGTGCCTCTCTATCTCCCCTTGCAGCCCTATGCATATGGGATACAAGATGGATCCCTGTGGGACCCCTCCCTGTGAGAGCCCTTGAGAGAGAGGAGTCTATGCCCATAACCTCCATCTGGCATCTGTCCAAGGAGGAGTTAACCTGGGGAAGGACCTCACCTAGCCACTCCCACAAGAGGCCAACAAAACCACCCTGCTCAGAGAGATCGGGGGCTGCCACCAGACCTAACAAGATGGGTTACATGTGTCCCCCGCAGGAGGACCCCATCCTCCGTCCCTCGCAGTCAGGTCTCTGTGGTAAGCCTACCTTTGAAACCAGACTGTGGGGGTCAGGAGTAGGCAGGGAGTCAAGAGGTGCCGGCGGCTGCTCCAGCATGAAGAGCGGGTGCGAGAATGGGCCACAGCGTACCAGGCTGTTATCATCACGAGCGAAGCAGAAGAAATGAGTTCTGAGTGCAGTGAGGCCCGTGAGCCTTCTTAGCTCTTGTGGGAGAAAGTTCCTCAGGCGAGAGCTGGCTCCTGAGAGTTCTGTCTCCTGCGCTCCCCAGCCTCCCCCGTTGGCTGGCAGCGTCACTGGCCCAGGGGAACGCAGCTGGCAAGGGGGGTGGCTGTGCTGGAGGGAGAGGCGATCTCTCACGTGGCCTTCGACAGAGATCTTGACCTGGGTGCTGTGTTCAGTGGGAAGCCGATGGAGAGCGAGCACCTGGGTGATGCGCTCACAGGGCCCTGTGTTACTTAGCGGGAAGGCTGCTGAGCTTTGCGCCTGGTGGAACCTTTCCGGAGCATGCAGCTTCCCACCTCGGTACGGCCAAGTGCAGTACCCCAACCTGGAGGTCACCCAACGCCTGGAGCGAAACACACATGGACACTTCCCCACCCAAGGGGAGAGTCAATAATCCCCACCAGTGATGGCCCCAAAGCCTCCCTGCTAGTCCCCATCAGCCACGAGTGCTGTGTTCCTCCAACCTCACTGAGCAAAATGCAGAGAACCTCGGCCAGGGAAGGCAAAGACACACAACCTCCTGCCCTGGGCATCGGTCTGATTCAGGGCAGGCTTCCTCCCATCGGCATGCCAGCCATGGTGACTGGAGCAGGAAGGGGCTGCCTAGGTGCCAAGCTGCTGATGTTTAGGGAGAAAAGACGGATACTAATCCATCAGCAGTGAGGTGTGACGGATGTGCAGCAAAATGTCCCCATGAGGCCAGGAGCCATCCGGTTCATCAGTGTCCTGGGGAAGCAGGGCCAAGCAATGTGGAAAGTGATCAGCCAACGAAAGTGGGCATGGTTAGGAAATCCTCGATCCTGGACACAAAGGGCTAAGTAGCTGGCATCAGACAGGTTACCACCCACCCTCCCTTTGCCCCTTCTTTTAGCAGGAGGCTCTGATTTCTGGATACCTACCCTCCGTTGAGAGTAGGCGTCAGGCCAAACAGTGTGCACAGACCCACCGACATGAGCAGAGAACTGAGCACCGTCACAACCGCGGCCAGGGCCAAGCCCCATTTCGACTTCACCATGTCAATCTTCCCTGCGAGAGAGAACACGAGGCTCACGTCACTGGGGGAAAGCCAATGCCAACCCCCCGCTTCATGGGGAGTGGATCCGTGGGCTCATTCACTTCAACAGGCAGCGTGCTAGCCAGGGATGGTAGAGGTGGGTTCAAGGCCTCGGGCGCCTGGCTGGTGCTGACCTAGCAGCACAGAACTAGAGAGGCACGCTCCAGCCAAAGGACACAGCAGAGAGCAACGCAGGGGTGGGCCACAGACTCTCATTCCAGCTACAGGACGGCCCAGGGATGTGTGAAAGGAGCATACGTAACCTCCCATCAGTGGCAGGTCCTGACGGCACAACCGCAGACTGTATGTGGGATCTTTCTAGCCGTGGGCTGGTCCCCCAGGAGAAGCGGGGCATGTGCCATCACATGGGGCATTTAGAACTGAACAGGTCAGAGCCCTGTAGGATACGCCCCAGGGAACAACCCTGCACTGGCTCAGGGAATGGAATAGCTGAAACCTAATAGGGCCTCGTCCCCTCCACGTCCTAGTTCTATGTCCCAGTGGGATTTCAGCTTCACCTGGCTGCAGGAGTGATAGGAGACTGCAGCACTGAAGATAGGTGCTTTGCCCTCCCTACACGTGGGGCAGGGTGTACTGCGCCATCGGGCCCCTGGGGCCCCCTCTGCTGTGAAGCCCATGGACGGGGCGCTCGCCCTCCCTGCTCCCCACAAACCTACGTGTGGAGAAGTAGATGTAAGCAAAGAGGATGATGTAGGTGGTGACAAGGGGGATCAGCTCAGCGATGCCGATCTCCTCTTTGAAGTGGACGTGGACAACGTGCTCCTCCCGCAGGGTGCAGTTGGGGCTAGGGTGCAGCAGCTTCAGCCGGGAGCGGAGGCTGGTGAGGAACCTGGCACGGGAGAAAGGCAGAAGGACGTGACCCTGGTGCTGTGCTGTGCACCTAACACCCCCCTCAGAGGAGGGCCCAGGGGCTGCAGCCAGCTGGGAACATGGCTCTATAGATTTATGCAATGTTCGGCAACCAAGAGCAAGGCCAGCTCTGCCTGTCTCGGTTTTGCACCTCATTCCTCGCCAGTGTATCACCAAGTTCCCCTGAGATCTACAGCGTTCCTGCGGAGGATTCAGGGAGGGGAGCTGCAAGACCTCATTAAAGGTGTTTAGAGAAGGGGGTTGGGGTTTACCAAGAACTCTGGCTCTGGGGGATGGCGCGTGCTGTAGGTTCAAACACGTTTCCTGTTGCAGGTGTTTGGTAAGTAGTGCTGATGAATGATGCTAATGGACAGGCCTGGAGACGGGAGGCTTCTCTCCCCCACGCACGGCATGGGCAGCAGCAGGGCAAACTTCCACCGGCCGGCCTGCCAGGCTGCCCTGGGAGAACCACACGGAGGAGGGAGACTCTCTAGTCCCATTGAGTCCAGGCCCTCTCTGATGAGACGGCCAACAAGGGAGCCAGTTACTGCCAACCAGGATGGTGCTCACTGGGATGCAGAAGCCCATCCATCAGGAGCTGGACTGAAGCAAACTCCCCAGGCCAACCAACTGCCACCAGGAAGGCAACGACGCCACTTACTACAAATATGTGTTGAAAAGACGACTGTGATTGTGTGCAGGGGCAGCCATCAGCAGAAGAATGCTGGGGTGTACTGGGTTTTTTTAAAGCGACAGTGCTGTGTGTCTAGTGGAGACGGACAACTTTATACTGATGATGATAATACTCAGTGCTTCTATAGTGCCTTCCCTCTGAGGATCTGACCGTGCTCTGCACAGCTCTATCCAGAACAGTGAAAGGACAAATAAGGAGAACCAACCAGCTTCCCAGGAGATGAAGACGGGAGCCCAACAGGCAGGTGACCTGACATGGGAGTAGCAGAGCCAAAGCGCCTTACCTGGAATCATATCGCTGGAGAGCTAGAGTGACAGTGTAGGACACCACCCGCTTCCTGTTGTACAGGTTCACGCCGCTGTACTTCCCCGGGACTCCGAACAAGAGATCTGCAAACGCAATGGGAGCAAAACACCATGAGCCTGGACAAAGGTCACTGAGGGACGATGCATGGTGTTCATCACCAGATAGGCCAGGATGTTGGAGAACCACGGCCCACCTTATTACAGGGGCTGCCAGGTCCCCACAGAGCAAGCAGGGCCTTTGCCTTCCAGGGCTCCCCCAACCCCATGTCCCTACCACCACACACAGTAAAATGGAACTTCAGTCACCTGCCTTGGGAGAGAGCA
Source organism: Trachemys scripta elegans (assembly GCF_013100865.1). NCBI lineage: Eukaryota > Metazoa > Chordata > Testudines > Emydidae > Trachemys > Trachemys scripta. The sequence goes on along the minus strand of NC_048299.1, from coordinate 2,386,620 downwards.
AAGACTGAGTGAGGTTTGCAGCTGTGGTGTTTTGAGGTTGTGCTCAGAGGGTTAAGCCTGGCCTCCTCTACTCAATCTAACTAGTACAGCAGCACATTCTCTGGGCGTGTGCGTTTGTGTGTGTGTTCGTTTTCTGCTTGGGAGAAGGTAAGGTCCCCGGGGACGGAGTCCTGTCTTCCTTTGGGGTGTTATAGTGCTGACCACATTCTGGGTCCTGAACTGGGAAACCTTTTAATCAACAAGTCTCAAGGCTCCAATGCCCTCTTGAGGCAGGAGGGATTACAGGGGTCCTGACCTCAATTGGATCCCCTTATACAGAAAGGAGTGAACAATCCTCTAACTCTGTGGAACCAGGGAGCAGCATGACTTCAGACATGGCCAGATTCCTTATTCTAATTAAAGCAAGAGACTTTCATTGGCACCAGAAGCCCACTTGAGGATGAGCCCCGTAGGTTACTCCAGGCAACGATCAATGAAAGGACAAGAGGGAGCACTATGAACATTCACTCCTCACCTATGACAATCCCCCCACCCCCCGCCTTTAGGCAGCGCAGCCGGTGCTGTTCTCAGAGCAACCAGAAAGAGACAGGATGGGAGAAAGCAGCATGGTTAGATCTAAGGGTGTGGGGGGGTTACTGGCTATACACAGATGTTCTCTCTCTCCCCACAGGCAGCAGGCTGATGGGGTTAGAACACCCACTTTTCACCTCTGGAGGGCTGGGTCCAAATCCAACTTAAAACCCTGGGTCTGGTGGTCTCATCCCAGGCTCTGTGTGAAGTAAAAACCACTACTCGATTTGGCTTTACTGGCAATCGGCTCAGGAGAGACCTGGGACTGGAACAGCAGAGCAGGGATAAGGCACTTCTCCCAGCATCTGCACCACTCAGCCGCCTACCTTTGAGGGTAGCTGATGTCTGCAGTGTCTTTGGTTCGTGCTGGTGGATAGTTTTGATGATGTCAGGGTCAGAATTAAAGCGCTCTCGGTCATTCTGCCAGAAGTTCCCTGGAGACAGCAGGAGGCAGCCATGTTCAGGTAGCAGGTCTCGCAGCTTCTTTAAGCTGGGCAGGAGGTCTGTCACCTGAAGGCAGACTTCCTCCAAACTTCTGATCCCAGAACTGAAAGACAGGTAGAGACCAGAAGCTGCAGCGTGTGTTATGATATTCACAGGCAGCTCATCTCAGAAAGGCAACGCACCCATGCACTCCTGAGCTCTAATTCTCGCTCACGACATGGCTTGTGAACGCACGATTTCAAAAGTCTTTACTGATTCTGGGGGCCTCAGTTCTCAGCACCCATCTTAAGACTCTCAGGTCCTCATTGTCAGAAGTGCTGGGCACCTGCAGGTAACTAGCTTTAGCTGGAGTTATGCATGTTCAGCGCTTCTAAAATCAAACCCAAGGAGTGGAAACTCTTGAAAATTGGGCCTCAACCTCTCTGCCTCCTTCCTTCTCCATTCGCTAATGGGGGATGATAATACAACCCTCCCTCAGTATTTCCCGCATGGATTAGTTAGGGATCACACAGGCTCTGAAGTGTGTGAAGGACACAGCAGGAGTAAAACTGTTCAGCACAAGCAACTCAGCAAAATCTTCCCCAAGCTCCTCTGCGGTGCACAGCGAAGGGAATGCCCCCAGCCGTATGAACTTGTGGGCAGCAGCGCCGCCCTGCAAGTGATACATGGCTTGGATGGATTGGCGTTTCCAAACTGCAGGCACAAGCCTGCAGCCCTTGCTTACGGGACTCTCTTCACAGGAGTACAGGCTGCAAGTCCAGGCCTCAATTTCAGAGCACCTGTCCCAGCATTGCAAAGTGCTGCTCTCCCCGTGGGTAAAGCTGTGTGAACTCATGTTAACGTCCGGCTGACACTAACATTCACAATAAAGTGATGCATGTTATAGAAGTTCAAGCCTTGCTTTCTATGCTTACACAATCCTTTGATACCCACTAACAAATCAGATACGCATCTGACTTGACCCAGCCTGGGAACACTGGCACTTGTCCGAGTGTGCAAGGCCCAGTGGCAGACTGGCTGCCAAGGCCAGGGTTGGCTAGCATTGCCCAAAAAGAGAGCACTACCTCCTTGTGAGTGAGCACAGACAAGGCAATTGGCAGGATCTAGCATAAAATCCATGTCCAGCCGCAGAGCCACACAGCAAAATCGAGGCTTTCACTTCAGAAAAAATGACATTTCTAGTCCTCCTGGAGGCAAAGACAACCTTCTGCATGGGCACTGACGTAGTGAGGCCTGCCTGAGTCTGCAGAGAGTTTGGAACAGGTCTGGAAGAGGTCAGAACTCTGCTCTGTCCCCTCAGTCAGGCAATTGACCCTGAAACCTAATGGTGACGGAGTTCTTGTCAACAGTATCCACTCTGTCATCCCGGATCAGTTTAGCAGGTATATATGGCTCACATGCTTCTCTCTAATGCCAGATGCAGTGACAGAGATTGGGACAGGGGGCAATGGAATGGCTAGCACGGAGCACATGGAGCCTTGTTTCATTTCCATGCAGCGTGGCTACCCATCAAGGACGTGGTCACAGTAATCAGAGATACCGTGCACACCAGGAGGAGACGGTTTATATCTTGCCACTGACGAATGTGCGGCTTCACCAGATAGTGATCCACACATATGTGATAAAAGGGCAGCTGAACCGAAGACAAACACTGTGTAGCAAGGACATCAGCCCAAGGTTGTGACTGGAAGGCTATCGAAAGCTCTTTCTGAACACAGCACAGGCAGCTTCTCTGGCACATAAAAATGTAAGAACATAAGAACAGCCACACTGGGTCAGATCAAAGATCCATCTAGCCCAGTATCCTGTCTTCTGACAGTAGCTAATGCCTGATGCCCCAGAGGGAATAAACAGAACAGGTGATCATCAAGTGATCCATTCCCTGTCGCCCATTCCCAGCTTCTGGCAAACAGAGGCTAAGGACACCCTCCCTGTCCATCCTGGCTAATAGCCATTGATGGACCTATCCTCCATGAACTTATCTAGTTCTTTTTTGAACCCTGTTTTAGTCTTGGCCTTCACAACATCCTCCGGCAAGGAGTTCCACAGGCTGACTGTGCATTGTGTGAAAAAATACCTCCTTTTGTTTTAAATCTGCTGTCTATTAATTTCATTTGGTGGCCCCTAGTTCATGTGTTATGAGAAGGAGTAAATAACACTTCCTTATTTACTTTCTCCACACCAGTCATGATTTTATAGACCTCTATCATATCTCCCCTTAGTCGTCTCTTTTCCAAGCTGGAAAGTCCCAATCTCTCCTCATATGGAAGCTGTTCCATACCCCTAATCATTTTTGTTGCCCTTTTCTGTACCTTTTCCAATTCCAATACATCTTTTTTGAGATGCGGTGACCACATCTGCACGCAGTATTCAAGATGTGGGCATACCATGGATTTATATAAAAGCAATATGATATTTTATGTCTAATTATCTATCCCTTTCTTAATGATTCCCAACATTTTGTTTGCTTTTTTGACTGCCGCTTCACATTGTGTGGATGTTTTCAGAGAACTATCCACAATGACTCCAAGATCTCTTTCTTGAGTGGTAACAGCTAATTTAGACCCTGTCATTTTATGTGTATAGTTGGGATTATGTTTTCCAATGTGCATTACTTTGTATTTATCAACACTGAATTTCATCTGCCATTTTGTTGCCCAGTCACCCAGTTTTGTGAGATTCCTTTGTAACTCTTTGCAGTCTGCTTTGGAATTAACTAACTTATTTGGGTATAAGCTTTCGTGGGTAAAAAACCTCACTTCTTCATATGCCGATACATTGGTGAGGCATGATTTCCCTTTACAAAAACATGTTGACTCTTCCCCAACAAATCGTGTTCATCTGTGTGTCTGATAATTCTGTTCTTTATTATAGTTTCAACCAGTTCATCTGGTACTGAAATTAGGCCTACCGGCCTGTAATTGCCGGGATCGCCTCTGGAGCCTTTTTAAAAACTTGGCGTCACATTAGCTATCCTCCAGTCATCTGGTACAGAAACTGATGTAAATGATAGGTTACATACCACAATTAGTAGTTCTGCAGTTTCACATTTGAGTTCCTTTAGAACTCTTGGGTAAGTACCATTTGGTTCTGGTGACTTATTAGTGTTTAGTGTATCGATTTGTTTCAAAACCTTTTCTAATGACACCTCGATCTGGGACAGTCCTCAGATTTGTCACTTGAAAAGAATGGCTCAGGTTTTGGAGTCTCCTTCCCATCCTCAGCTGTGAAGACCAATGTAAAGAATTCATTTAGCTTCTTTGCAATGGCCTGATTGTCTGAGAGTGCTGCTTTAGCATCTCGATCGTCCAATGGCCACTGGTTGTTTAGCAGGCTTCCTGCTTCTGATGTATTTAAACAATTTTTTGCTATTCCTTTTTTGAGTAATACGAGCTTGTCGACACCAGGGTATGGAAAGGATGTGACATCATTTGCCATGAAGCCCACTTAGTTTCTTGCTTTCCTTATTTCCAGGAGTCTAAGGATTTCAATCCTGATGGCTAGACCCACAGAGCACTAGGTCAGAAGGGGGGTCAGTGTGGCAGGCCCAGTTCGGTATCCGGACTCTCTAGATACTCTAATCAATGGGCATTTACCTGTCTCGCAGGGCGTGGTTTCTGATCTCCTCCACTAGCTGGAAGACGCGGGAGAGCGGCGAGCGGAACACGTCCACAGCGAGGAAGTTCTTGTGCCATGGCGAGACCGTGGCTTTCACCAAGATCTGCTGGATGTAGGCCACGGGAGGGCCCAGGTACTGTGGGGAAAGCGGGGGTAGAGAGAGAGGTGACCTTCTGGAGACAGCGGAGTCTGCAAGCCTGTGGAGTGAGCGGGGATCTCTCCTGCAAACCCTACAGCATCAACCCCTAAGCCTTCCTTCTTGCAGTCCCCTCTTTTGTGATGGATGGCGGACGGGTGCCCCTCACATGCCCTCTTGTGCCACACCCAACCATGGCCTGTTTTCCTCCTCTCATTTTCTGGTTTCTTTCTAGCTTCATAGTTTTTATTCCCTTGCGTTCCCCCCTCACCTGGTAGCTCTCCCATTCCTTCCCGGCAGGCTGCACGCCGCTTTGGAGTGGGTGTGGCCTCTGGTGGCCACACCCTTCGTACTCTAGCAGCTGACCTGAGTGCCAGGGCTGAAGAGAAGCTTTCCTCAGCCAGCTGCAGCCGGAGCCTATAGCCCTGTACACGCGAGCTGCTTCTGGGGCTGGCTGCAGGAGCCTGGAGGAAGGCAGGTGGCTTCAGCCACAGCCAGAAGAGCAGGGACACCTTGATCTACCAGAAATGTTCATGCACTTGGCAGCCTCTGCTGAAGAGTGTAAAAGCAGGGGGCTGCAGGTCAGGCTTGAGGTGCCCTGACAGAGCTGTGACGCGCCAAGGACTAGGATACGCAGGGATCCCGCAGGTCAGGAGGGAAAGGCATTGCAGAGCTAGGCTGAGCGGGGGGAGGTTTTAGAACTGTCCCCAGCCTCCAGGAGAAGGGCTGTGGATACAGGCTGCTCATGCCAAAGAAAAGTCAAACTCTTCCCCGGTACATTCGGACACCAGCAGCATTGATTTGCATGATCCCTGCCGATACAAGAAACCCTTGGCTTCTACCCAAGTCAGTGTTAACCCTTTGTTCATGCCTCCACTGCCAGAACACAATGGGCTCATCACGCTGGGACAGTCACCCAGCTCCGAGTGTGGCTGCTTAACCTCAAATGGAAACCACTTGGTTTTGCCCTTAAGAAGTAGGCGTAAATGTTGGAGATGAGACCCGAACTGGCAGCAAATGGCTCCTAGTTACCGCGGACACTCCAGGCAGCTAGCCGAGCCGAAGGAGGGAACACACAGGATGTACTGAAGCGCTCAAGGCACAGGAACCGGGATGCACAGCCTTTCACCTCCAGGCCAGCAGTCTGATCCCAGCTCAGCTTGGCAGTGATGGGCCAGCCATTCCGTTCTGGTGGCTGGTCAGTGGAGTAGGAGTTGTGAACTGGTTGGTAGGTCAGAGACCAAATCCCCACAGACGGGGTACATCAGTAAGTGACCCCCTGATTGGTAGCATCTCCATGGATGACAGCAGCAATATGGACTGGCTAAGCTCTATTCTCATCCTTATGGGGGTGGGGGAGTCCCATGGCAGAGTTGAGGCATGCTAGCAGAGTATGGGGGGGGAGCTTGCCCTGTCACTGCCCGCGTTGTCCCTGTTGGAGGGGAAGAACTGAGACCTTTTGTCTCCTGAGCTGTCAATCCAGCCCCGGGGGCAAGGATCAGCGTTCATGTTGCGCTCCCCGTCAGTCCCTGGCCCAGGCTGGGGAAGCTAAGGCTGCAACCAGTGAACCAAATTCGGTGCTGAATCCTGGTCACGTGCCACCTGTGGCACATTGCACATACACTAAGAAGAATCCAGCACCTACCACTAGCACTAAATTGACTTAAAACAACTGAATAATAGTTGTGAAAAAATGCAGCAAACAAAATGCAACTCTTGACTCAGGATACAGTTCCCTGTCTCCCCTTGGACAGCAGGCTCCCGCTGAACACCGTTTGAAAGCTTTTACCCATCCACTCTGAAGGCCCAGAATTGGGTCTCCGGACAGCACTCGAGTCTAACGACAGGAGCACATTAGCCCTGAATTTAACAGCCAGGCGAGGTGCAGAAATTACAAGGCACTTCTTCAGTTCACTATATTAAGGTGCAAATAACACCAGAGTGAACTCCCCACCGCCCCCCGCTCTCTCTCTCAGGTGCGCGCACACACACACACACACGCAAAAGACCTACCCAATCAGGTCTCTCACTAGGATCTCCTTGCTGGTGGCCTGGCTCTGAAGAAGGTGGCGAGTAATCCTTCACCGGAGTGCTGTACTCCACAGGTCCTGTTCCAGGTAAGGGGAGCTTAAGCAGTGGGTAGCTAAGATTAAGACACAAGCAGGAAGAATTATACATTTAAGCAAGCCCACATTTTACTGCATGTCACACACTGACATGCACTGGACCCATCAGCCAACCTTGCCAAGGACAAGGAGATGTATGGGGAACTTTTTCCAGGTTACCAGTCTGAATCTGACCCAGCACAGTAATATCCAAAAGCTGATGCCCTCTGCTAGCCTCTCTCTCTGTGTCTACACGGGGATAACAAATATGCAGCTGGCTCACAGGTCTTGGACTCCGGGGCTGAAAAATGACCGTGTAGACACTTGGGCAAGGTCCCAGAGGTTGGGCTCCAGCCCAAGCCTGAACAGCCATTTTTAGCCCCACAAGCCTGAGGCAGCTGACATGGGTCGGCCTTGCCGTGGGGCTTTTATCCCCATGTAGACATACCCTCGGAGTTGGTGGCTTCAGTACAGTTCCTGTTAGATGGATTTGTGCATCCCTGCCAGCCCTTTAGTTGGCAGTCTTGGGGAGAACTCAAAGAATGACTGGGCCATGCAGCTGAACCACCCTCTGAACCGTCAAGCCATCTCCCCTGGGCGGGTGGGACAGCTGAAACGTAGTGAGGATGTGGAACTAGTGGAAGCAGATTTGTGTTTTTCCTTGGGGGGGGAGGTTACAGTCACGAGTGCTGCAGTTTTGCAGTTAGGGAGAGGACAGTTGAGCAGCTCGGCAGAGAGACAGCAGAAAAACTGAACTGCTTTTAAAGTCCTGAAAGTTAGCAGTGTCAGAGACAGATTAAGGTGCTCAGGCAGCCAGCTCTGGCTGGCTACTCCACAGTCTGTGAACCCTGAAAGCAGACACCTCTCACAGAGTAAGGATCCACCAAATGCACTTTGCATGGGCCACATTCCTGAATAACCAAGAGATGGTAACTACTTTTGATCACTCCTGATCCAAGCTGGATTCAAAAGGCCCCAGGTCTTTCCAAATAATTGACATCCAGCACCATCCCTGTAATTTTCCAGGGCTGGCACTCAAAGGCCTGTCTCCAGTGTGTTTTGAACCATATCTAACACTTGCCACAAACTTCACTGGTCTCGAAGGCACTGTTAATGGTGGATTCTGAGAAACCAGACCATGAAGTCATGTCATTCTTATTACCTTCTTGCCCCCTTGCAGCTGCAATTTTGGTGTGATTGTAGCAGCTGGTAACCTATTAACCCTTCATATTAGAGATTAATGCTTTATAACACTTGAAAGCTGAGAGGCCCAGCTTTCAGACAGTAGAGAACATTTTCTTTTTAGCTCTAGATATTTTTTAGGTTCTAAAATAATGTTAGAATTGAACTGGGGGGAAACACTTGAGCCAAAGGGTTGGGCCCCACCAATCCTAGAAGCTATTAAGACAGGATTCCCGGTTTTCCAGTGGCATACAGCCTGGCTCTGTAGCCTTGTTGGTTCACAATATATCAGATCTTGAATTTGTCACTGGTCCTTCAAACTACCAAAGCGTTTTATGGCAGTGATCCCAAGCGAACTATAAAGGTCCTGGACCAATGCCATTTTCAATCCCTGTAACGATTAGTGACACAGTAATCAATGCAATACCCACTTGGTTTATCCGTGGGTCTATTAAGAGTCTGGCAACACTGGAGGTTGCTAAGGCTCGAAGTTTCAGAGGGCAGGGCGAAGACAAGTGACAGATAGAAGATGAGGTTTGAAAAAAACCAGCAAATTGAAAGAGGACAAAGAGTGATGTGACTGGCTAAAGTGGGTCAGTTTTTCTGTTTTAATATTCCATACATTTTTAATCACTTGACAATACACAATGGCCAAGACACTAAAAGGTCTGACCCAGACTATGACAAGTGGATCAGGGGAGAAAGAAGTAAATACATGCTACAATGCATCGGGATGAGAACCTACAATACAGGCCACAATTTTGGAGACATAGTTGCAGCAACTATTTTTTTCTGGGATGTGATTACCTGCTTTTGTCCCTTTTCTACATAAGTCAGTGGTCCCCGAACTTTTTACCTCGCACCTCCCTTACCCCTAAACCCATCGCCCCCCACCCGAGCTGGGGTCGGGAGCAAGACCGCGACTCCGGGAGTGGGGGACGCGCACAGGGTAAGGGGGCTGAGGCTGGGGCCACAGCTGAAGGTGGGGGTGGAACTGGAAGCGGAGCCCTGGGCGTGGGGACGGCAGCCAAGCTGAGTGGCATTCCCTCCCCACCTCCTGTGGGGCTGGCCTGGGCCCCAGCCACGCCCCCCCACGTTCTGCTGCACCCCCCAAGGGGGCACACCCCACAGTTTGGGGTCCTCTGACATAACGTCTAATAACTTGGAACATTAAAGCACCTGTACAGCACATGAGATCTAGTGAGATCACAGCCAAGGGGGTATGGTTTCATTTCACACAGTAAACTGGTTGGCTCTGAGATGGGCATTACTCAAAGGAAGGCAAGGGGCTGCCTGACAAAGCAGGATGGGCCAAGAGGAGGGCTGTTCTATTAAGAAGTGATTACTGATGCCTGAATAGCATCTACGAGTCCAAAGGTCTGACGATGATCCAGCGTAGCCACAAACGCTTCTGATTCACGCCAGTAGCCCACCAACAGAGGCACCTCCCCACGTAGCCACCTGGGAGATTTAAAAGCCAGATATATGTTCATTCATGTATCTTAGCTCATTTAAAATTAGGTGCACTGAACGCAGAAAGCAAGCGTGTTAATGAGAAGGACGTTGCTTATGACTAATGAACAGGTGTTCAGCAGTGCACACTTTGAAGCCCGTCTCATCCCTTCCCTGGATAAGACTCTACTGCTCAGGACTGTGATCGTAACAGATAAAATGAAGCAAGGTCCAGACTGGCCAGCGCTTGGATGGGAGACACAAGTGCTGCAGGAAATGACGATGGTGATTCACGGGGTGACCTTCCTAAAGAGTCCATAGCACTGTGCCCCGACTCAGGGTGTTTGCCCCTGCTGTCTCGGACAAACGCCTGGTTGGGGCATTATATTCCATAGATAAATCTTAACCCCCTGCTGCTGCTTCCGCTGGTCAGAGAATTCTTCCTCACTTCCTGTCCTACAGCACTGTGGGCAATTCCCTGGGCAGCAGGAGAAGTTCCTGCATTCCAAGTTGTGGGGTGAATCCTATACAGTGTGTAAAGCACTTTGGGAGCCATAGGCCATGAGATGTAGCGCTATCATTATAAATATACAAATAAGGACATGTACCGTCCACACAGGCTGATTGGTCTCATCCTCTCCCCTCCAGTACCACAAGATGCAGCTACTCCTCCACCCCCTGCACGTGACCCCATCTCCCAGATTCCTTTGAGCTACTGCTTTTAGTCCTTCCAGGGATTCCTAGTGGAGCTCTTGATCCCGGCATATGTGGAGGGGTGCTCCACTCTTCCTGCTCCCTTAGGGCCTGTTCGGAAGGAGACCTTCTCCTTCCCTCATTGCTGGGGAGGGGCAGGCTCCACTCTCACCCACCAGAGGAGAGTTTTGCTCCCTCTTGCCCCTGTGAGGAGGGCGCTCGCGTTGTTCAGTGCCTGCCCGATACTGGATGTTTTGCTTCCTTGTGTTCTGGGAGAGCACCGGTGTGATGGGTATTCCAGTCATTTTGCATATGGTGTGGGAAGAGCATGGACAGTGCTGACCAGAAGCACCCGGCCATGGAACGGCTGCTAACAGGGACCAGTTTATGACCTACGGAAACCCACCGGGGGACTGTGCCCCAGCCTTTGAGAACTACCGTCAGAGGCAATGAATGAAATTCTGCACTATAATCCATAAGGCAGCCAAGATAACAATGTTAAAGGAACGTTACAGCTGCCAAATAACTACTCAGAAGTTAAGAAATTACCAAATTAAGGTTGCCATTGCAACCTGCAGTCAACTCCCTGGTGCACATACATCATCGTACAGGCTTCAAATGGCCGAGGGATGTGAGGCTCTACGCTCAACTTAACAGCATTCCTCTGCGCTCCCTGCAACTTGGGAACGCAAGGTGATAACTTCTGAACATGGGATCAGTCTGTAGGTCTAAGAGCTGGTTGATGGCCGCCATTAACACTTTCCTGCATAACTACCACCCCCATCTCCACTCTGCCCATCCCAAGGGAGTTTAACATGCTGACATATGAGGGACTTCTCTCTGCTTGGCCTTATGTTGTTCAGCGAGGTGGTGTGACTGTGTCCATGTAACAACGTGGCAGAGGTGGCAGGAGACAAATTTGCCATGGACGCATGCAAAACTACTATGAAACAAGTTGACATTGGTCAATATAATTTTGCAGTGTAGCCCAGGCCACAAAGAAATCATTTAACAAGTTACCAGTTATACAAACTGACCTATTTACATCTCTTCCTGAACTAGCGGGGGCCAGGAGGGTGGCACACAGGGAGCTTATGGGGACGGGGGGGGGGGGGGGAAAGGGGAATAGAAGGATGCAAGGAGCCCTGGTGTGTGCAGTGAGCTTGGCCTTCAAAAGCTACGAAGTGTGTCCCCCTCTAGACACGGGTAGGCTAAGACAGGCGTAGTCACAAGGGAAACGGGCACGAGAGCCCCTGGCATAGGGCAGAGAAGGGGAAGAGGGAGGACACAGAGCTCCTGGCATGGGGCAGAGACGAGGAATGGGGGGGGTCACAGAGCCCCTGGAATAGGGAGGGAAATAGGGGACCCTAGAATGGAGGACATGAGGGAGCGCATGTGGGGGATAGGGGTTGTGGGAAGACCTTGAACTAGAGGGGGATGGGAGGGTGGCATACAGGGAGCTTGTGGGGGGAATGGAGGGATGCAAGGAGCCCTGTTGTGTGCAGTGAGCTCGGCCTACAGAAGTTTTGAACTGTGCGACCCTCTAGTTACGTGACCGCAATCTAGTTTTTTCCATAGGCCCCCTGCCTCCTTCACTGAATGCAGAGTTATTCAACTTCTTTTTATCCCCCTCATTCAGTGTGTACCCCAACCTTTATTTAACACTCAGCACAGACCTCAACCACTTAAGTTAACAAAGTAACTGGCAGCAGTAGTGGATTGTTACCCTCTAAGGGAACCAGCCCCTAGAAGGTGTTAATATACGCACTGACACACTCATTATGTCACCTTGGTCAAGTCACTTCATTTCTGTGTCTTATTTTCCCCAGCTGTAGAAAAGGGATCCTGGTAAATAAAACCGTGGGGAACATCCATTGCTGTCTCCAGGTACATTAGCACAGTGATTGTAATCTGGAAAGGTTGAATGCGCCCCTTTCAGGAGTCTGATTTGTCTTGTGTACACCCAAGTTTCACCTCACTTAAAAACTACTTGCTTACAAAATCAGACATAAAAATACAAAAGTGTCACAGCCACACTATTACTGAAAAATCACTGACTTTCTCATTTTTACCATATAATTATAAAATCAATCAACTGGAATATAAATATTGTGCTTACATTTCAGTGTATAGTCTATAGAGCAGTATAGCCAAGTCACTGTCTGTATGAAATTTTTGTTTGTGCTGACTTTGCTAGTGCTTTTTATGTAGCCTGTTGTAAAACTAGGCAAATCTCTAGATGAGTTGATGTACCCCCTGGAAGACCTCTGCGTACCGCCAGACGTACGTGCCCCATGTTGAGAACCACCGCACTAGCACAAAGGATGCAGGGGGAGGGTGGGGTTAACGCAACAGAGCTCTGAAGAAGAGTGGCTAAGGACCAATAATATTACAAGACATACCAAAGAAACGGGCTGGGCTTGCTGTAGACGAGTGGGACGTTGCTTACCACCTGTAAAAGATGCCTAGGACAGGACACCTGAATTTAGTTTCAATTAAAAATTAAACAGCCAGTAGGGGAGCATGAGGGTTTTTATGGCAGTGATGCTGGAGCTCGTGATAGGATTTGAACGCTCCTCCTAAGTCAACAGGAACTAGAGAAGGGTAGCTAGGCCAAAAGCGTGTCACCCATGGGAGAGGCAAGCGTGCACATGGATTGCCACATCTATTGTTTCAGCTTCATGCTCACCCTCTGGCATAATTTACACAGCCCAAGGAAGTGTTGCTAAGGGACAGGTATCTCCCAGATCAGACCCGCCTTAGTGGTACAAGAGGCAGGCTCCAGTGCCAATCCCCAGCTCTTGGTTGTTTTAGAACACTGCTCTGAAATGATAGCTGCATTCTGATCATACATGGAAAAAGGACTTTGTAGGCTAATAAATATGGATACACTTTTAACAGGAAGGTGGCCAACTCAGACGAGCTTCTAGGTGGTGGGAAAAGGCAGGTACTAATGCCAGCCCCAAAGTCCAACTGAGTAGGCAGGCAGACCATGCACCAGATTGCAAATCAGATAAATGGTGTTTAAACTGACTTCAACCATGCCTAGTGCTGGTGTTACCACAGAATCTGACATTCCTGCGTGTGCCCAAGAATTTGACAATATTGCAGCCAATGATTTTGTATGTTCAGCCACTGCCAGCTGAAAACCAAACATCACATAGCTAGGAAAATCTTAGGCCTTTGTGAAGGAAGGTCAGACAACTCCAGGCTTGCAGTTTCTTACTCACAATGGGAAGACGGGACAGAAAGTTAACAAGTGGTTTGAGCATTGGCCTGCTAAACCCAGCATTGTGAGTTCAATCCTTGAGGGGGCCATTTAGGGATCTGGGGCAAAAATCTGTCTGGGGATTGGTCCTGCTTTGAGCAGGGGGTTGGACTAGATGACCTCCTGAGGTCCCTTCCAACCCTGATATTCTATGAAAGAGAGAGAGTCAATAGTGACCTTGGTTTTAAATGTCCCTAATACATTATTGGTATAACTAGAAATGTTTTAATAAAAAGTAATAAGTAGTTTTATTGAAATTAGGAAAATTAGTGATCCACTAGGAGTCACAATAGGTTAGGTTTTGTTTAAAGTTAGCTATAAAAAATTAGGCGAAAGAATATGCTTTGGAACAGTCTGATTGGGCAAGGATCTGGCATCTAAGCTCTCCAGCAGTCAGACAGAAGGCAGGACCCACTGAAACCTGGCTGCTGATTGCTCAAAACCATTTCTTGACCTTAGGTAAATAGACACTGAAAGTAAGTACAATATTTATATTGCAATCGATTTATAATTATATGGTAAAAATTATATGGTAAGCAATCTTTCAGTAATGTGCTGGGACTCTTGTATTTTTATGTTTGATTTTGTAAGCAAATAGTTTTTAAGTGAGGTGAAACTTGGGGGTACGCAAGACAAATCAAACTCCTGAAAGGGGTACTGTAATCTGGAAAGGTTGAGAGCCACTGAGTTAAGTTACCATTGCTAGGGGCTCTGAGAAACCCTGGTAACACCCAAGTACAAGTCAACAATAGCAACAGCGGAGAACGTAAAGGTCTTTAGTGTATAGGATTGTAAGAGTAGTTGTCATGCTGGAGCAGTTCAAAAAACAAGTAAAGAATTTCTTTGGGGGTGGGGGAGTATTTTATTTTTCAGTCTTCTCTCACTCAGTGGTTGAGCTGATTTTACTCAAACTTACACACATATGATCTCCTTGACAGAGACCAAACATGGAAAATTTCAGCATGAAAAAGTAAAGCTTTTAAACAGCTATGAGCAACTGGGGGGAAAAAAGGAGGGGAAAGGGGTTAAAAGTGAAATAGCTCTGGATCCTTAGCAAGAGACGGAGCTACTGTCTTTGCTCTCCTATAACACTCTGTCCTGTCACAGCATATAGGAGATGATCTCAAAGCACTTTATGAATGAAGCTTCACGCTAGTCATATCAGGGTGCGTAAAACTAAGGTATAGAGAAATTAAGACCAACATCTTTAAGATTAGTCACTACTTGTGTACCTCAATTGCTAGATGCCTACTTTGACACAATGTGCCTAATTTTCATAGGTAATACACACCCATAAGACCATAGGAGCTGCCATACCAGGTCAGACCATGGTCCATCTTGCCCAGTAGCCTGTCTACAACAGTGACCAGTACCAGAGCTTCAGATGGAGTGTACAGAACAGAACAATTATGGAGCGATCCACCCACCTTCCACTCCCAGCAGTCACAGGTTTAGGGTCACTTCAAGCATGGGATGGTGTCCCTGACATCATGGTTAATATGACTTATCCCCCATAAACTTATCCAGTCCTTTTTTTAACCCAGTTATATTTTTGGCCTTCACAACATCTCGACGACAATGAGTTCCAGAGGCTGTGTTGTGTGAAAAATTACTTCCTCTTGGTTGAATGAAACCTGCTGCCTATTAATTTCATTGGGTGACTCCTGGTTTTTGTATTGTGGGAAAGAGTAAATAACACTTTTCTATTCACTTTCTCCACAGCACTCATGATTTAATAGATTTCCATCACATCCCCTCTTAGTTGTCTCTTTTCTAAGCTGAACATCCCCGATTATTTTACTCTGTCCTGGATCAGAAGCTATTTGATACCCTTATCATAGAATCATAGAACTGGAAGGGACTTTGTGAGGTCATCTAGTCCAGTCCCCTGCACTCAAGGCAGGACTAACTATTAGCTCTAGATCATCCCTGTTTGTCTAACATAATTGTTAAAATCTCCAATGACAGAGATCCCACCACCTCCCCAGGAAATTTATTCCAGTGCTTAATTACCCTGACAGTTAGGAAGTTTTTCCTAATATCCAACCTAACCCTCCCCCCACCCCTTCCTGCAATTTAAGCCCATTGCTTCTTGTCCTATCCTCAGAGGTTAACAAGGACAATTTTTCTCCCTCCTCCTTGTAACAACTCTTGCTGTACTTGAAAACTATCATCACGTCCCCCCTCTGTCTTCTCCGGACTAAACAAACCCAGGTTTTTTCAATCTTCCCTCATCGGTCATGTTTTCTAGACCTTTAATCATTTTTGTTGCTCTTCTCTGGACTTTCTCCAATTTATCCACATCTTTCTTGACATGTGGCATCCAGAACTGGACACAATATTCCAGTTGAGGTCTTATCAGCTTATGTCTTGCTTACAACACTCCTGTTAATACATCCCAGAAGGAGGTTTGCTTTTCTTGCAAGTGTTACACTGACGACTCATATTTAGCTTGTGGTCCACTATGACCCCAGGATCCCTTTCTACAGTATTCTTTCCTAGGCAGTCATTTCCCATTTTGTATGTGTGCAACTGACTGGCCCTTCCTAAGTGGATCATCGTTGTTGTCCTTCTCTGAAACTTTGACATGGAGGAACCAGAACTGGACACAATATTCAAGGTGTGGGTGCACCATGGAATTATATAGTAGTAAGAGTAGTAGTAGATTTTCTGTCTTATCTTCTATCCCTTTCCTAATAGCTCCTAAAATACTGTTAGCCTTTTTGACTGCTGCTGAAGCCTAGGTGATTCCAAGCTCTCTTTCCTGGGGGGTAACAGCTAATTTAACCTATCACTGTATATGTATAGTTGGGATTTCTCCCCCGCCCCCAATATACATTATTGTACTTAACACCAAATTTCATTTGCCATTTTTCTGCCCAGTCACCCAGTTTTGTGAGATCCCTTTGTAAATCCTCACAGTCTGCTTTAGACTTAGCGATCTTGAATATTTTTGTAGCTGCAATCTTTGCCTCTTCGCTATTCACCCCCTCTTCCAGCTCATTAATGATTATATTTGAACAGCACTGGGCCCAATATATATCCCTGAAGGACCCTGCTGTTGACTTCTCTCCACTGTTAAAACTGACCGTTTAGTCCTACCCTTTGTTTCCATCTTTCAGCCAGTTACTGATCCATGAGAGGACCTTCCCTCTTAGGCCATGGCTACTTAGTTTGCTTAAGAGCCTTTGGTAAAGGACCTTGTCAAAGCTATTTTGAAAATCCAACTACACTATCAATTGGATCATCCTTACCCCCCTCAAAGAATTCTTGTAGATTGGTGACGTGTGACTTCCCTTTACAAAAGCCATGTTGACTCTTCCCTACTAAATCACGTTTGTCTAGATATCTGAGTCTATTCTTTACTATCATTTCTCCAAAGTTGCCAGGTACCGAAGTTAGCCATGCTGGTCTGTAACTGCCAGGATCTTCTCCAGAACCCCTTTAAAAATTGGCACTATATTAGTTATTTTCCAGTCATCTGCTACAGAGGCTGATTTCTGAGATAGATTACATACTCCAGTTAGCAGGTCTGTATCTTCATATCAGAGTTCCTGCAGAACTCCTAGGTGGATGCCATCTGGTCCTACTGACTTATTACTGTTTAGTTTAAATCAGGTAGCTCAACACCTGTGAGGAGTTAAAACCCTTTGGGTAGGTGCTTAAATATGGATTTGGGGTGCTTCCTGTAGGCACTTTTGAAAGTGGTGGCTTCAGATTTTATTTTAAAAAACAGAAAGGAAGATAGGCATAGTTTAAGTCTAGAAGAAAAACAGGAGAGCAGATATAGCATTGCAATGTGCAGTGATATTAAAACTAGGTTTCCTGTGCATTTTATCCATTTGACAGCATGTCATTAGAGAAGCAGTTACAGGCCCTACTCAGGATCAGGGTTTATGATGTTAGGTGCCGTACAAACACAGTACCCATCTCAAAGAGCTTACCCGCTAAGTAGACAAGACAGGTAAGCAACAGTGCACAGATACAACATGCAAGCTGTAACTAGGCACAGGGAACCCTTCTCCAGAGAGCAGTGTGAAATGCAACCAACCTCATCACTAGCCACTATTAGCCACCCCACAGGCAGCTGCTCAGGGTCGCAGGTTGTGGTTCTCCTGAGAGAGGCCTGCAATTCCAGCTGAGGGCCTCCAGGTGACTGAGCAGTTCCTTTCATAACAGTTGACTTCTGGGCTGAGTTAGATTAGCAGGTTTCTCCACCTCTCCCCCGCCAATAAATTCCACAAATTCCTCACTGCTGTAGAATACCCAGCCACAAGTAGCACAGGGTTGAACATAAAATGCAGGAACAGGGCAGCAAGGGGCTCCAAATAATCCCAGCAAGTCTTTGTGCAATACTATTCATCTCCAGCTAGAGAGATCTTCAGAGAAAACAGGCCAGTACCTTTTACAGTAGCTTTTTGCCACTGATTGGCAGTAGGTGCCAAGTGTACAGCGAAGGCTCTCTCCTCCGGGAAGTGATCCACTCGCTCTGGCTAGCACTGCCCTCCAAGTACATGGGCAGAGAGGACATGCAGGGGGCAGAGGACAAAATGTAACACAGCAAATGCAGATGGTCTGATCTAGCCCCAGAGAAATACCCACGGAAGTTAGAGGTCTGTGTCTGCACTACCCTGCGAGTGCCTTCACACGGGGACGCTGCCTAGGAAAGGAAAGGTGCTGCTTTACTACGTGTCAGCAGAGTGCTCCCCATCTTACAGGGCACCCAGAGAAAATTAGAACAGAGGCAATCCCAAGGAACAGAGGCCCAGATACTCAAAGGTATTTAGGCTCCTAACTTGCACTGAAATCACTAGGCACTAGGAGCCTAAATCCATTTGAGGATCTGGGCCCTACATCTAATAGTTTGAGCTCGCACGTACTGCGGAACCTAAAGTCTCTGCTGGATCTTTACGAGACTGCTGCCGTTTAGAGAAACAGACATGCTGGAGAAGTGACCTGAAAAGAAAAGTTCAGCCCGATTAAATGAGGACACATCAGTCATCCCCATAACTTCCACACACCCCCACTACGCAAACACAGCTGGGTTTTCAGGGTTAGGGAGGGTGTGATAGCACCCTTCTCAAGCCTCTCCTGGTACAGAAGTCACAGCAATACCTTCACCTGCAATTCCATGTGCTCCATAGAGTATCTGCCCAGTCACGGCTTCTGACAGCCAACAGGGGGAGAGAAAGGTAATATAGCAATGAGAACAGGAAAATGGGAGTCAGGGACTCCTGGGGTCTAGTCCCAGCTGTGACAGTAACTCACTCCGCAGGTCCTGTCCAGGACCCAGCTTCTCCGCCTCCGTTTGTTTCTTCTGTACAGTGAGCTAATGGTGACCTACCTCCGAGAGATGCTATGAGAATCTGTGTGCACAATTTCAAGCACAGTGTAGTGCGCTAACATGAATACACAGCAGCATGAATCTTAAAATGCACAAGGAAGGAGAGATGCTCTCTCCTGCTGTTCTGCATGTCATACCAGGCTATCACCATTAACCCTTTGAGTGCTTCAGAGCTTGGGGGAGAGGACTTCACAGGGCAGCTAACATGCCAGAGATATATTGGAGGGGGAGGGAGGTGGAAATCTATGAAAAACAAATCAACTCTTGGTATCTCTCAGCTTCCCCACAACTGCCCAGCCAATGGCAGATTTACATCTGAAGACTGTGTGTTCCTGCTGCCAGATGGGGGGGGGGGAGGGGGGGGGAGAGAAGCAGCTTATTTCTTTTTAGTGACAAATTCCCTCTCCCATTGATACGTGCATTTCAGGGAAGCACAGACTGTTGCTATGGAAGCGGCTGCAGTATGACAAGCCCTGCAATATGCAGCGGTGTTGTAGCCGGTGTCAGTCCCAGGATAGGAGAGAGACAAGATGGTTTTGGTAATAGCTTTTATTGAACCAACTTCTATATTACCACCTCACCCACCTTGTCTCTCTGAAGTCCTGCAATGTGACCTCGTTCCAGGGACAAGCAAGGAGGCAGCTGCTAAAAAGCACCAATATTTTACCACTAGGGAAAGGGGAAGAGTGACATGGGAGGAGAGAGAGGAAGTGGATTGAACATTTTAAGTGTAAAGAATGACAGAAGTGTTCCTCGCTGTGAGTGGATGCAGAAGTAAGCTGGCGCCACTCACGCTACCTACCTGTTAATAGTCATCAAGAACCTGTCTACATGGGACGTTTAAACCGGATTAAATCGAGTTCGTCTGGTTTGAAAAATCTTGCATACACAACGCAGTTCATTGTAGCACACCGCCTGCATTCATCAGGAACTCTGCAGTCTCTTTCAAAGTGAACTAGCTTTGCTGGAAATCGAATTAGTCCAGTCTGTTGTTTGCATGCATACAATGCTGCTGCGAACTACTTTGGCTGCTATCCCAACACCGCTTTGCAGGTGACCATTACTGACTTGTCCGTTTACCTGTGTACTTCTGCTGCTCTGAGGCCAGGATGACCGGATAGCCCTAGCCCTGTTTATAGGCTGCTGCAGTGCCAGATTTTGCCCGTTTGCTCCTAGAGACGAGTCTATCCCTAGTGCTGCGATAATACTCCAGAAACCCCAAGTGCCTCAAACAACTGCTTGGAGCCACGCTGACACCCTGGATCTCACCGTCATCTGGGGAAAAGCTTTGGTGCAGGAAACTCTGGTCGGCCAGTCACCAAAATAAAGATCCAGTTGGGGACATTGCAAAGCAGATGCATGGGAGAGGCTACCACCAGAATATGATCAGTGCCATACAAAGAGCAAGCAGCCCACGAGGACCTATATTAAAATGAGGTATGACAGGGCGGAAAAATCTGGCAGGGGCCATGTAACCTGTACGTATTCGAGGAGCTGGACAGGATTTTCCAAGGTTTACACAACCCCCAACGGAGGAAAGCTGTGGAGACTACTGCATTTTTTCTTCTCCCCCCATCCGCTGTGCCCCCCACCCTTTTATTAACAGCTGAGTGGCTGGCTAGCCTGAGGGGCAGAAAGCTAATGCTGAAGTGTTCAGACATTATTACAGAGTCATCCCCACGCCCACCCCCCACCCCACCCCAGTAACAACACCAAAAAAAAAAGTCAAGTCACGGAGAGATGGAGGCAATACTGGAGGACAGAGAGGGAAACAAAGAGCTCTCCAAGAGATCACGGCAGCGGCCAGGGACAGCATTGCCATGGCCAAAAACAATATGGAAAGAGACAGGCAGATGCAAAGGCAATTCCTGCAGGCAATACAACACCAAAGGGCCCTGTTGCAGCATGTTACTTTTAGGTCAGCAAGCAACGCAGTACTGCAAACCACCGCCCAGACACGTGAGGCAGCCCCTGGACAAGGATGTGATGGAGTGGGAATTTTCTGTAAATATTTTCTAGGAGTCCTGTGTGCACCTCAGTTTCCCCCATATGCTGCATTGTCACCTAGGGGGTGGAGGAGGGTTGCTGATGCTCTGTGGAGGCCTAGAGGTGCAGGTGTGAGTAATGCCTAGCTGTCCCGGGTTTGGCGCCCAGGTCAGCAGAGAGTCCCTGAAGACAATAGCAAATCCAATCGCCGAGACATTTTGTTTTAACCCAGTCACATCTCTGGGGCTCTGACTTCCCAAGGCCTGGTGAGGCAGGGAGGCAGGGTGCTCCTGCACACTGGCAGGCCCTCCCTGGAATCATGTCCCAAGCCCAGGGCTGTGCACACGCCAGGAACCCATCTCCCCTCAAGGGGTCAACCTACTGCCCTCACCCCCAGGACAGAATCCTTTCTCAGGCCCCTCTCCTGGGGGCTGTGTTTTGCGCTCTCTTGGTTAAGAGAACCCACCAGGTGTCGCTAACCAGCAGTGATCTTCCAGCTGCTTTCCCTCTCTCCCCCTTAAACAAGGCAAGCGTATTTTGGCAGTTGTCCTTCCTTGCCGGCCTCCGCCCTAGACTCAGCTCTGCCTTTGCTTTCCCAGTGATGGTGGGGTGAGAGCTTGCTGCCTTAGGCACAGCATCAGAGTCAGTGTGACTCACATCTCCCCTGTAGAGACAGGCGAGGACCATCCTTCTGCCCACTCAGCTACAAGTGTATAGTTACAGACAGAAAGATACCTTGTGCTGTTCACTGACACCTTCGCTCCCTCTTGGCGTGATTCAAATCTTTGGCTATTACAAAAGCAGGGACTGGACCCTGAAGAAGAGCCCTGTGTGGCTAGAAAGCTTGTCTCTCTCACCAACAGAATTTTGCCCAATAGAAGATCTCACCTCCCCCACCCACCTGGTCTCTCTAACGTCCTGGGACCAACACAGCTACATTACACCGCATTAAAGCGATACAGTCACTTCCCAAAAGGACGTCAAAGCTGATATCCGGGAGAACCCCAACCACCCCAATCCTTCCTGTGGCTGCACAGGGATCAGAGCCACAAGTAGGGGAAATGACTTCACAAGTTATGCAGCCTGTCAGCATTTGATGGGGTTGTACAGGCTACTGGGAACAACAGCAAGTCCTTCCCACTGTACCCCGACAGCCATTCCCTTCACGGACCCAAGCTCAGGGCTCTGAGCACAGCGGCCCCCGGGAACCCAGTGCTTTTGAGCCCTCGGTCACGCCTGGGAACTTGGAGTCTTGGCACTGCACGCCAACAGGCCCAGGAACAAAAGGCAGAGCCAAGACAAATGCTTGCCTGTGACTTTAAGCCCCCACAGCCAGTGTTGTGCCCTGCACTGTACTCTTGCCCTGTGCGATTTTGTTTCATTCCTGTGTTAATGAAAGGATTCTTTGTAGATACTGTTTCTGAACAATCCATTTTTTCATTTCATTCATTTTTCATAGACTCATAGACTCATAGACTTTAAGGTCAGAAGGGACCATTATGATCATCTGGTCTGACCCCCTGCATGCTGCAGGCCATAAAACCGTCCCTACCCCTTCCCTGGACTCTGCTGTTGAAGTCCCCAATCCTGTTTTAGGTGACTTCAATCGGCAGAAACCCTCCTGCTAGAGATCCCTGCCCTATGCTGCGGAGGAAGGCGAAAAACCTCCAGAGGCTCAGCCAATCTAAGCATAGTTACATTAAGGTTCATTTCGGTTTGTAACAGACTGTTTAATAATCAAAACCTTGAAAGCTTCATTCATAAGGACTTACCAGCTCATTTTTCCACAGAAAATCATTATGTTTGCACTAATTCATAAGGTTGTGAAAAAAAAAAAATTTAGGCAAAGACCAGGTCAAATAGCGACCGCTACAATGGTGCACTTCCACCCCCCGTCAGCAACACTAACCTACTCAAAAAATCCCCAGCACTCCTCCCTGGGTTAACAGCTGGATGTACGGCTGCAGAGTTTCAGGCCTGAGACTCAAACTAAGAGCAATAGGCATGCGTGACAATATTGCTCCGGCTGTTTGCATTTTGCACTTTGGCTTCTCAAACTGCCGAGCAAATCTCTGCACCTCAGCCTCAAGCCCATGGCTGAGGCCTTCTCCTTTCCTCTCTCAAATACTGTGCAAAATACAACAGGCTGCGATCATCTTTTGGACTTCTTTTCTGCTGCTTCCAACCTGTTCCACAACCAGCACCACCTTCCTTTCCAACGGCCAAATGCACCATCCACTGCCATTCTGCAACGACTGAGGCAACGCCCCATAGTTCCTTCCTTCTGCCCAAGCGGCCTGGGAATAGCTTCCTTAGGCAGGAAAGCAGAGGATAAGCAATGTCCGCACCATTACTGTCCTTCACGTTCCTGGGGGCAGAGTCCTTTCTCCACTACGGTACATACAGCAGAGTTCCAAATGACCCTACCACCGTGGATGCTTTCAGCCTTTGTCTGTAAACCTGCCATGGAAGGGGGAGGCGGGTCAATGAGCCCTTGGAGCACCCTGAAGAAACACCCCTTGCGTTCACGAATTCTGAGCTTTGCTGGGGGGCGCAAACAATAGGCACATGGATCCCATCAATTACCCCAATTATATTTGGGAACCCCCTGCATGTCACCACTAGCCTCCGGAGCACTACCTAGCTTTAGAACCTGGTGCAACAGTACCTTTTCCAGGGCATCACACACCTGCATGACAATGGCTGATCTCCCCACACCAAAACAGGTCACTACAGACCGACAGCATTCAGGGGCAGCCAGCTTCCAGATGGCAATGGTGACCCTCTTCTCCACGGGTATAGGTCGTCACACTGCAGCTCTGGAGTTAGTTCAGCATGCATCTCTAAAGTTTGCATTCTCCATCCTGAAATTCTCTTACCATTGCTCGTCTCTCCATGTCTGCAGAATGATCCTTTCCCACCAATCCGAGCTGGTTTCCCAGGCTTAGAGTGGCACTGCACGCTGTGAAGCTGCTCCAAGAATCAGTCCTGTACTATCACTTGCTCAGTGTCTTCCTCATCCTGGTTCCACCGCTGCTGAAGACCCTCCTGCTGCCACCGCCACATTGTCTGCTCAGTGGTACGGCGGGCAAAGTCCAAAGCTGAACTCATCCGGTTTTGAGTGCTAAAATACAGCCCAAGCGGCCTCTGCATATTTGAGGCTGCCAACACAGTGGCACAGAACTTCGTTGGGGCCATGCTGGCTGCTAGCAACTTGCAAATAGTGCTCGCCCACCCAGAAAGGAAGTATGGGGTGTAGACAGATGAACCATGTGATTAAAAAAAAAAAAAAAAATGAACTCAGTGTCTGCTATGCATCCCACAACGTACGAGAAAAATCCCAGAATGCAAACTGCTCAGCAGCAAAGGACCATGGGACACTCTAAGAATGCCACACCCTCAAACCACAGCCTACTACCGCTGAGCGTATACGATGCACATTGCCAGAGGGCACAGCATTCCACGTGCATGCTATTAGCACAGCTTCCATACTGCGGATTACCTGATGCGCATCAAAAACCTGTGATTAAACCCCTGTGCAGACAAGCCCCAAGACTTCACCATTGTCACAACCTGAATATTACAGCCTCTTGGAACCCAGAGAGGCAGCAGGGACAGAACTCAGATGGCCCTGCTCCAAAAGCACAAGCCCTTACAACGAGAGCTTTTAGAGTTTAGTTTTATCTTGCTCCTTCTCTGGACGTACATCCGAGTCCTACTAATATTGCCTCCAATTGGGTCAGTGCCTCATATTGCCTTGGAGAAACGAGCAAGAAAGAAAGAAGCCAAGGCATTCAGGTGGCTCTCTCTCACTGATTTCAATGGGCGTTAGAGACCTAAATACCTCGGAGGATCTGGCCCCAGGTTACTTTAGTGTGGGCACAGGTAATTTGTCTGGAAACAGGTACTGTTTTCTACCTTACAGCAAGACCAGCCTGAGTTTGATTTTCTATTGGGAGTGGGGGGAGGGAAGAGAAGGAACCACCACCCTAAAAAGGGAGGACAAACGTAAGTGAAACATTAACTGTCTGTTCAGTAATGTCTTGGGATTCTAGCACCCTGAAGTTTGGTTCCCCCATTTTATGGTCAATGTTTTTTGCCTAGTGTTTTAAATACAAATATATGTTAAAAAATCCATTTACAAAATATTTATATAATGGCACCTTGGTGGAGCAATGGAAGGTAACAGGATCGGGGACCAGGTGCAGGAGAGAAAAATCTAAGATTCCGTACACAGGTTTGCCAAAGGTGATACGATAGCCACAGCAGGAATGTAACCAAGGCAACAAGGAGTCCCCTACGCCCCACTATCCTCCTCACCTTTGCACGAACTCTCCACACATCAAAATCTACACCACAGTTTCAAGTTCCTTTCCAATCCTATTGCTAGGTCATAAATATGGAAGAGGTAGGTGCAGCAGGATAGATCCTATGTCCCCCAGCCACACTCAAAGCTCTCACTGTGTTACCCTGTTTCCCCGAAAATAAGACAGTGTCTTATATTAATTTTTGCTCCCAAAGATGCGCTAGGTCTTATTTTCAGGGGATGTCTTATTTTTCAGAAATGAAAAATGCCTTATTATCGGTGGATGCCTTATTATCGGGGAGGTCTTATTATCGGGGGGATGCCTTATATTACAACGAGAGGCAAAACTGTAAGTAGGCCTTATTTTCGGAGGATGTCTTATTTTCGGGGAAACAGGGTAGATGAGGAAGAGAAGCTGTGGCATCTACCGGCACATGGTCGTTAGATGACCTGCCTCTCTCTCCCTCAGGGTTGTGCAAACTCATTGTTAGTTGTAGGCAGGAAAACAAAATCTTTCTGGACGCTATCAGATGGTTGGGTCCCTTCAATCTGCTCCATGCTTCCAAGGCTACTAATTCAGCAACTGCAATCATGCCAAGCACATTGGTGAGTTTCTCTGATTTTCCCCATTAATTTTTAAGTGTAACGCTGAAGACCTTGGTGATGTTTTCTGACGTCGCCAAATGATGAACGGTGTTAGATTTCAATCTCCGAGGTTGTCAATCTCGTTCATAAAGCCAGTGAAGCAATACAAGCATCTCCCAAATGGCCCAACCCACACAGCTCTTTGTTGACCTGAGTGAGACAAGTCCAGGCTCTGGACCCATTCACTTTTTGGCCTTTGCAGAGACTGCAAATATTTGTACTCCCATAGAGCCTAGAAGTCCTAGTGGTAGACCAGGATCTGAATGCACTAGGCGCTGTACAAACAGAACAAAAAGATGACCTTTACTCCAAAGAGCTTATAATCAAAGTATGAGACAGCAGATAGATACAAATAGATGGGAGAAGTATAAGGAAACAATGACAGTATTGATCACCATGACAAGCGCACCAGCAGCCCGACGATTGTCAGTTTTTTGTAGGCGTCCCAGCAAAGGAGAGCTTTGAGGGGGGTTTGGAAGGAGGATAATGCGGTAGTTTTGCAGATGTTCATGAAGAGTTCCTCCCAGGCATGAGGGGCAGCACAGGAGAAAGCGTGAAGAAGGTGCACGTTAGAATATCAGGGGAAAGGTCGGTAACTCTGGTGGTGGATTTTATTATGTTGATATTTGCCCACTGGGAACAGAGCCAAGACCCAGGTATTTTAGATATTTAGGTATTTTAGAACCTTTAGATGGTGACCACTTTTGGTTACTACAAACCTGTTCAGATGTCACCAGCAGCCTGCAGGTGACAGACTCCATATCCCATCACCACCCCATGCAGGACATCATCTTTTACAGACCATGCTCTGCAGCAGTTTGTGGGCAGACTTCCGTTTTTAAAGCAAATGGCATGCGATCCCCTCACCTAGGTGCAACACTGCACCAACACAACATGTGCTATTCCTCCCTAACTCAAACTGGCTTTTTACTGTAGCCATTCACTTCATGGCTGTCTGTTCATTATCTGCTTAGACGGTAAGCCCGGCTAGGCAGGGACCTTGGCTTCAGGGCCGGCTCCAGGGTTTTGGCCGCCCCAAGCAGCCAAAAAAAAAAAAAAAAAAGCCGCGATCGCAGGCGGGAGGTCCTTTGCTCCCAGCGGGAGTGAGGGACCATCCGCCGAATTGCCACCGAATACCTGGATGTGCCTCCCCTCTCCGGAGCGGCCGCCCCAAGCACCTGCTTGCCAGGCTGGTGCCTGAAGCCGGCCCTGCTTGGCTCACTGCCCTAGAGAGTGCCTTGCACGTTTAGATACATTTCGTAGTAGCTGACAGCCCCAGTGACAGCGTTCCAAACACAGCTCGGCTGGGAAAGGAAGGCTCATTTTCAGAGAGCAAGGCTACTCATGTTTCTAGCGAGCATGAACTACACTATGGGCTCTCTCCTGAGCAGGAGAAAGGGAGCACACCAAGGCTATGCCTGCACAGCTGTGTCAGTACAGCCCCCCCGCGTAGATGCGGGGTATGCCAACAAAAGGTGGTTTTCTGCCACTGTAGGGACACCACCTCCCCAGACGACGTTAGCTACGCCAACACAAGCACTCTCGTATCAGCGTTGGTGCGTCTACACCAGAGGTTTGGTAAGCATAGCCATGTGGAGGGGGAAAGAGAAGAGAGATTTCCCTGCATCATTCCCTAGCGGCTTCCAGCTTAGAACCAGCTCTGCCTCCCAGCCAGGCTCTCTCAGGCAGAAGCAGCTCCCCACCCGGCTGCCAGGGAGAGGTGCAGAGAGAGAAGAACAGAGCTCCTCTCCCTCCATGCCCCAGATTGGCCAATCGGGGGGGGGGGGGCAGGGGGAGAGCACTTGACCCTCCATGGCCCGCCCCCACGCATCACCTCTACTTGAGCTACTGCCCCGTAAGCTAACAAGGTGAAAACAGGCACCTGGACTAGGGCGGCCCCCTCACAACGCCCCTGCAGATTGCGAGGTGTTCAGCGACTACGGTGACGGGGACCACTTAAATACTGAGACGTGTTCCTGCTGTGCTGATGTGGCTGAAGTTGCCAGGTGAACTTTGTTCCTCTGCAGGTGCTGACGCTGGCAGAGAACACGGAAAAAAGAAAAGCGGATGAGACGCCCAGATGCCAAGGCAGCCTCCAAAGCACAGCAGTGGTGGTGCCAATGCAGGCACTAGACACAGTGCCACTGTCTTTTTCCTGACACACCCAGGCAAGCATCAACATGCGTGGACACGGCTGTAGTAATCAAGTTCTGGCACAGAAGAAGTCTCAAAAGCGCCAAAATCACTGCTGGCCAAGCACAGATAGGCACCAAAGCCCAGACCCAGGTGACAAGGCAAAGTGCCTCATGCTTCCAATATTGGTTTTAGTGGTCCCAACAGCTTCAAAGTGATGCAGAAGAAGAGATGGAGCAGCCAATGATAGGGATGCAGCTACTCCGGGGAGTTCTTCTGCTAACAGACTGGAAGGCTCCAAAGGCTGCAGTTAAGCTGTGCAGGTGGCTCACAACAGCCAGTAGTGATCTGGGGGGGAGGGATAGCTCAGTGGTTTGAGCATTGGCCTGCTAAACCCAGGGTTGTGAGTTCAATCCTTGAGGGGGCCACTTAGGGATCTGGGGCAAAATCAGTACTTGGTCCTGATAGTGAAGGCAGGGGGCTGGACTCAATGACCTTTCAAGGTCCCTTCCAGTTCTAGGAGATGGAATATCTCCATTAATTATTATTGCGGGGAGGGGATTGGTCCTGCTTTGAGCAGGAGGTTAGATTAGATGACCTTCTGAGGTCCCTTCCAACCCTGATATTCTATGATTCTATGATCCTGGCTCTTGCTCCACCTGTCCCTAAGGAGTTCTGCCAGTCTCATGCTAGGGGGCTGACACTCAGAAGATGATGGTATCTTTAAGGAGAAAATGCACAGTAAAATGCAACCAGATAATGGCTAGGCAGGTGGAGAGCCGTGATGGTTACAAATTTGCACATCCTATTATATATTTATTATCCTGTCCCTTCCATCCCACCTGGGACAGCTTGTCCATCTCACCCATCTGTTGGGTCTTACTTTTTCGTTGTGAAACTTCGGGGACTGAAAAAAGAGATTATGGCTTATTATATATCTGCCCAGCATCTAGCACAATGGGAGGGACGACAACTGCAGCAGCAACAAACCAAACCATTACAGTGAGTCAGAAGCGGAGCGGGGATTAGAATGCAGGAATGGCTCCTCTTCTAGTGCTTAGGCCACTAGACCACATTACCCCCTGCCTATCTAGATGACACATCTAAAACCATACGCAGAGAGGTACAGCTGGATAATTGCCTAGGCAGATTATGGCCCTGCAGTTATCTGAACTGAATATTCACACATTCCAGTCAAATAGCCATAGCTATTAAAATTTAAACATGTAACCATAACAATCTCCACATTTGCTCAAGCCTTGCCTATAGGAACAAGCTTGTATCTTATTGGTACCTGGTGTGCGTTCGGAAACTGCCTTGGAGAATGGACTGCTGCAAAAAACCCTTCAGGGTCAGACTAACTTAGAGTTTAAGGGTACATCTACACTACGGGGGGAGTCGATTTAAGATACGCAAATTCAGCTACGTGAATAGCGTAGCTGAATTCGACGTATCGCAGCCGACTTACCCCGCTGTGAGGACGGCGGCAAAATCGACTTCTGCGGCTTTCTGTCGACGGCGCTTACTCCCACCTCCGCTGGTGGAGAAAGAGCGTTGATTTGGGGATCGATTGTCACGTCTCAACGGGACGCGATAAATCGATCCCCGAGAGGTCGATTTCTACCCACCGATTCAGGCGGGTAGTGTAGACCTAGCCTAAGTGTAAGGCAAGAAAGGAAAAGAGCATTCTCTAGCAGGCAAAGCCAGGGAATGGGAGTTAGGACTCCTGGATTTTATTCCCAGTCCTGCCTCAGACTCCTTTTGAGGTGGCTGCAACTTGCATCAATTTCCAGGGGGAGAGAATACTTACCTATATCACAGGGGTATTGTGAGGATTAAAGGCTCTGAGATCAGATCAAAGCCATAGAATCTGAGTGTTATTTTATGGCCCTGTTCAAGGCTACCCCAATAACAGGCTTCAAAGAAGATGCTAACAAGGTTAGGTGGGTTTCAGCATTAATATGGACAGGCCTCATACAGCAAGAGCTCTGGTGGCCACCGACAGAGGTAAGTTGGCAGTGGGAAAAGAAGAAAGCAATTGGGAAACAGCAATGCAGTGTCACTGAGAAATTCACCAGAGCCACTACTTCAGAAGCAAACAACATAGCACCTATGGAAACAAAAGAGGTGTTTAAAATAAACCAAGAGCTGCAGCAGAGCTGCCAGAGGGATTCCAGCTTTCCCCAAGTGGCCAGGCACTGTGACAACTCAGAAACCTGAGGAGATTAGTTCATTGTTAAGATGGTGTGCGCCACATGACTCCAAACTGCTCCAGAATGAGTTAGAAGAGATTGGAGGAAATGGAGCTCAGGTGAGAAGGAAAGACTGAGGAAAACAAAGCTGAAATGTAGAGAGCAATAAGGTTCCAGTGAGCATTCCTGAACACTAGCTGCAAGGCAGGAATGGAAAAGATGGAGGTGGGGAGGAAGAGAGGAAGGTTCTGAATCAATGACAACTCTAGAAAACAAGAAGCTCTAAGAAGCAGCCATGGTTCTGAGAAAGGTCCTTTCCAGAGACCGAGTGCCCAAAACACAGCTTACGGGCATTCTGTAACCGCAGCACAGAGACAAGAAGTGGTCATCTGCAGGTTTCAATTACTGCTGAACTCAAGTAATTAAGATACAGTATGATGCAGTCCAAGCAAATATATTTATGTCCCATTTGTTTTTACATCTTTTCAACACAGCATAGAGCGGCAGGCTGGAGAACTG
Organism: Trachemys scripta elegans; assembly: GCF_013100865.1. Lineage (NCBI taxonomy): Eukaryota > Metazoa > Chordata > Testudines > Emydidae > Trachemys > Trachemys scripta. Next base: position 2,356,027 of record NC_048299.1, on the reverse strand, counting down.
CCAGTTGAGCTAAGAGCAGCCGAGGACCCAGCAGAACTGCCAACCCTACAGTTGCAAGCCTTCTTCAAAACACTGAATCAGAAGAGCAGAAGTCACCTCCGCCATCTACTCCTGAGGTTTCCCCAACTCAGCAACACCATCTCCACATTATCCCAGAGGGACCCTCTGCTAATGAATAAGCCAAAGAAGGATGGAGACCTGCCAGCCCTTACAGGAGGGAACCTACTAGTTACCACCACCCTGTGCACACACAGGTATCATGATAATATATGCTTTAGAAGAGCTCTCAGCCAATCCCCAGTCTGGCTGAGACCAGGAAAACAGTGCAACCTCACCACCTGGGTCCAGTGAGAGATTCCACTGGCTGAAGTGTTCTTGCTGCCTGTTGCCCAAGAGGAACAAGGCTGAGGGACCCTCTACACTTCAATTCATTCCCACTTGTGGTCCTAAAAGAGCTTGACAGGATTCAGGGAGCAATGCAAGAGGCACGTGATCTATATGGTTTTTGGTTAACCAGGTTTTTGTTTTCTAGGCCAGTAATTATCCGTGGGCAGGGGTGGCAATGGCAAGGGATGGTCTGGTTTACAGCCAGCTGCTGGCAACAGTGGTTCACTGTTTAACTCTGCTAAATGCACAAACCTAGGCTAATAATGGTGAGATGCCAGTTTCTGAACGATAAATGAGTACTGTTTGCATTCCACTGAGGACTTCATGACCGTGCCCTGCTCTCAGGAACCCCAAAACACAAATGTGCATTGTGGGGGCAAAGATTTTCATATTTTTATCTCTGTACCACCAGTTTGGTTTATTTTGGAAACAGACCAGGGTAGTCCCATTCCACAGCGTATTTGCTTCTAATTTCATCAGTCACTCCCCCCAGGAGACTGCGGTGCCTTTGTGTATTGGGAACATAAAGTAGCTTAGCTCCAAGAGTTAAAAACAGCTGAAGTCAGATTAGCAATTGAGTAAAATACAAAAATGTCTCGATTCACCTGAAAACGTCCTTTCTTCTGTAGCGGAAAAGTCCACAGATCCATTACAATGGGTCTTAACTTTGCTTCGAGTTCAGTGGAGGCAGAACCAGACCTTTCAATCAAGTCAGGCTAGAAACAGCCACAACTTATGACGCCACAGCCAGTTTGAGCTAATTCCTTTAAACTTTAGTCCTTGTGCCAGATGGGTTTGATTTGCAGACTTTCCTACTAGAAGAAAGGACATTTTCAGGCCAGTTAAGGAATTTTGCAATTCTTTGCAGGGACAGTCTCCAGATCCACCAGACTGGCATGTCCAACAGCAAGTGTCTCACCAGAGAGGGAAGCAAAAGATGGATGGGAAGATTACAAATCCCCCAAAACTGCATTTAACTATATATCAGTTAATGCGTGAGCATAGTAGGCAGAGCCCTCCTCCACAGCAGGGGCTGATGAGGCGTGCACGTTTAATTTGTAACATTTGGCGAAAGTGTGGAAGCATGTTTCCATGACTAGGTGACCACCCAACATCTCTTTATATGTTTCATATGGTCCTTCAGGACAGGAGGCTTCACGAACATGAGCGTTTGAGGAGAAAGATGGCTTCAACCTTGGAAAGCTTCTTGAAAGCAACAATTTAGCCATCTAATAACTGAAGCCTTGGTAGCTTCATTTAGTTTATGATGGGTGTTCTAGACAAACAAATCTAGAGACTGATTGAATTTAGTACTGCATTCAATGGTGGTGTGTTTTGTTTGTTTGTTTGTTTTAAGAGCTGACAGACCATGCCAGAGATGTGCTCATTTCTGTTTGGTTGTTTAAATTTATTAAGTGTGTTTTGCATGTTAGTCAAGAAGGCTGGAAGAAAACACTTTATTGTAACCAGATTTATCTGGGGAATGAAGGCTATGTTAACTCTTAGCAAAATTTGCCTTCATGAGATATGCAGGATTGCAACTCCCCATATGACCTTAAGTTCCAAAAAAAAAAAAAAACCACACACACACACTATGCCCAATTGATTGAAGTCAGGATGACAACCTTTGAAGCTAGAAAATCTAATGGCACTTCTTATAAGGGATCAAAGGGTTCCCTAATCAGGGCATTTGAAACAAGATTTAGTTCCCAGCAGGGAGTTTTCCTCACTGGTGTAGAGTTGAGAAGTAAGGCAGCTCTAAGGAATTTTATGTCTGAGTGAGAGGATAATCCTATGCCCATTTGCAGTCTCTAGTGAGCTGGCAATGCCTACCAAATGGACTTCAGTCAAAGGTCTTAGGCCTTTATTAAAAAACTTTACTATAAGAACTCCAAAAAGATATGCTTTGCCCTTGCCTTGAGTAGATCGATCCATTCTAATGACTTAGCATTATGCCTTCCCTACAGACCAGGCCCTTAAAGATGCCCTTCTCAAGGCTAAAGGTATAATAAAAAAGATTATTTGGATGTGTTTGTAACTGGTACCTCTTAAATATCCTGTAGCTACATTACTCTGGGCTTGGCTGTGGAATTTGGGTTTTGAGAATAGAACCTTCTTGAAGAGAAGGAATATCTGAGCGGTGCTTGCCATCTGAATTGGAGGTGAGAACCTAGACACTCCTGGACAACAAAGGGGCCAACCCAGCTCACTTTTGTTAAACTGCCCTGGAGAACATTATGAACAGAAATTCACTCATGATTTTGCCCAAAGAAGAATGCACGTGATCATAGCTACAGCCTATTGATCGCCATCTGGAATAAAAGTGTCCAGGAACTTTGCTAGATCTGGACCTGGATGCACATGGGTCCATTGATGGGGATGCAACCCAGAGCCTCCACTCAGAAATCTTGGGACGCAGACTCCCCTCTCCTGGATTTAGCCTATTTCTGCTTAACCAGCTGCTGTGATGTTTATTGCCTGTTTATATGTAGTGCTTGAACATGCAAAAGACTTTTTTCCCCTTCCCTGCCCCCTGCTGCTTCTTCCCGTCACCTAGAACAGAGAATATTAGCCACTCACATCAGGGCAGAGGATGTGTTACTCCTTTCCTGTTGATGAAATCCACTGCGCAAGTGTTGTACCAGTACGTCTTGGCTGACTAGGACTGAGTTACAGCTCTGACAGCCTAAGTGCTCTAAGCTTGATCTAAGTGGTACCGTGAGGGAGGCCCGTCTTTCATTGATCTTGGATGAAACTGCTGCCCAAAGGAGCGTCCCTGCTCTTGGAGCTGGTTGGTGGAAAAAATTAATTCCATCTCCAGTTCTGACATACTGTGCCTTTCCGGGTACCCTTCGACAATGGGACAAGGGAAGGGGTGATGATGGCTCCTGTACGCTGAAGAAGTTAGGAAATTTCTGGAGAGGACCCATCTCACTCTCAATAGTACGTTGGTGTAAGACATCATCGTTCTGATTCGAGACATCAGAGCCCTGACAGATGTGACTAGAAAACAAATATCCTTGTGCCTTGTCATACAGCTCTCAATGTTGACAAATCTGTGTTACTCCACAATATAATCTTGGCTGTGTGATGGCTGCTCCATGGGCCTTTCCCAGGCTGGGTGTTCAGGTGAGCAGGTAGTTTTAAAATGGATATACAGGACCCCTTTTTACCCGAGGAAACTAAGATGTTTAGGGTGCTGTTCAAAGCACAAGTTAGAGAGGCAGGTAGGCCAAAAGGTGAAGCAATGTACTGGTAATGCCTATTGTGAAGTGGAGATATCCTGTATGGGACACTCAGATGGACGTTCTTCAGATCAACAGACAACAGAGAAACAAATCCCTTCTGGAAATTGCTACTATGATGGAATTTAGTCAACTATATTCGGATCCACAAGATACCAGGCAACTTCCTCTTCTTCCAGAGCATGCCTCAGTGCTATTAAGAGTAATTCTGTGTTCTCAAATGGAGATCCAGACCTATTAGTAATGGATACATCAGTAATATTCATTAGGAGGTTTTTAATCCTAGGGCCAATATTCCCATGCCATGGGACATTGCCAAACACGGAGAAAGGCCCCTTTTATTTCACACTCTTCAGCAGCTGTCCAACACATTTTTGGAAATTTCTCTTTAAACAAGGTGGTGCCGGGAACTACAGAAATAGTAAATAATATCACTTCCTTGTAGTGTTATGCATATGGAGGAAGCTGCCCTACAGCAAGTAGAAGACCAGTGCTCAAGGGGCATTTCTTTATCATCTATTTTAACACAGTTTGGAGGCCTCCTAAAAGCAGGGATTTGGAGAGGAGACGAGGCAGGTGATAACAGATCAACTTCCACCCTTTAGTTAATGTTGATCATTTTAGGCAGGTATTTAGAGTATAAGCTCTTCAAAGCAGAAGCTATTCATGTGTCTTTGCACAGTGCTTAGCACAACAGGGTCCCCTGTCCCAACTGCCATAGTCCCCAAGACCCCAGTCTAAATAATAATGGCCTCTTACGAACCAGCTCAACATCCCCGATTATCCAATAATAGTAAGTGCACCCCACTCCCCATCTGAGTCCCTATTTTCAGAGGAAGAGCCAAGCAATCAGGAGTTACAAGAACAAGAACTGGGCAGATGAGCTAAGGTTGGGCTGGATAAGGATAAGATGACGAAGTTCCAGGAACAGTAGTTTAGGCTGAATATTGTGTAGGTAGGAGGGGAAGACCACCATTTCTCCTTCCTGCCTCCTATTTCTGGTTCCAGAGTTGACCATTAGTTGGTCTGCTTTTACACATCAAGGTACTTTGTCCCTGGCTTCCCATTTTGCTCCTCAGCATGACAATGACTGGAAGCTCCTACGTTAAACCAAACACTTCAGGGACAGCACATACCACAGTGTGCATGCTCAGAGAAAGAACCTGAACAATGACCTGTGCAGACAAGTATTCTGCAGCACTTACCAGCAGGCCAGGATACAGAGGCCAGTGAAGAGGATGATGGGAATGGGGTATGAAGCACACAGCAGCCCGTGGTTGTAGAACGCCCGCGATATCTTCTCGCGCAGCTTTTCAGTCAGGGTCATCCTCAGCTGTCGTCACCTAGCTGCCATCCCGGAATGTGTCCTGGGGGTTTCTCAGGTCCACCATGTGCAGCACGTCAGCAAAGGCACCGTATGCAGAATAGGAAGCTGGAAAGGGGAAAGAGACAGTGCATAAGAGGAGCAACAGGAGCATTATCAGCTTGACTTTACAGCCATCCAGCTGCACATCTCCTCGGGAGCAAGCTGGAAAAACATCTTGTCCTGGGCTTCTGAGCAATAAGTTGTGCCATCAGGCTCCCTGACCACCAGACAAAGGCAACAGGGGAGGATGAGAGCAGGTTATGTGACATCAGTCCCAGCAAGTGAGCAGCCAGTCCGAGGGGCAGAGTGGGAATAGAACCAAGAGAACTTAGGTGCATCAGGGGCAGAGAGAGACAGGGCTGAGCAGAGAACAGAATAAAGTTATCAGTTCGAAGAGGGAGAGCAGAGGGAGAGATGAGATACCAGCTAGAGGGGAAGGGCTGAGTGGGAATGGAACTGGGGTCCTGATGGATAGGGAGAAGAAGGGGCTGGGCAGAGCAACATAACTAAGCTACCACTCAAAAGAGGTGGCAGAATGCTGTATGCTGGCGTGCCAGTGAGAGGAAGGGTATGGGCCTAGTTGTCGGCAATACAAATACTGACCACAGAGAAGCACGCTGCTGAGCATGCTTGAGGTTCAGCCTCAGTATGAACATCCTGGCTGTTAGCGATCCAATCATGGTGATGGGGGGAGGCGGAGGAAGAGATTGGATCTGAACTTTACAGCTACAGACAGTTTCAAGGCAATGATTTTTGCTGGGAAAAGCAAGCAATCGTTTAACTTGCCAACCAAGCCAGAGTAGACTGTGCAGGAACATAAAAACACAGCTTGAGTGCTTGCTATTGGCAAAAGACATTTTGCCTTGATTGTAGGACAGGACCTAATGCTTTGTTACTGCCTCACAAATACAGACCTAGAAGCTGCTCCAGGACCAGGCAGTTCAAACTTTTCTATAAAAATCTACTAGTGTACGCAGACATTCGGGAGAGTTTAAAAAAAATATTTGAAAGTGACTCACAAGCCAACCTGTTGGAGAGACATGGAGTTTTTAAAGAGACTTAGTTTGAATCAGCCGGGGATAATAATGAAGACGAGCCAACGAACAGAAACAGGAAACAGTGAATGTTAGAGAGGAAGTGGGAGAGGAAGAAACATCTAACAAACATTCTAAATTTAGTCCAATAATATCCCCATAACCTAACCAAACCCAATCCAACCAACCCACCTACACAAGGAAAAAAACAACACAGGCAGAGTCCAGCAGCAGAGTGGGCGGTATACAGTTTATTGCACTGAATGCAGCATGTCCGGGTACCTGCCTTGTGGGTAGGTGGTGCATGTGCGCATTCAGTGCAAGCAGCTCATGGTCTTCAGAGACATAGTACAGACTCTTGAGACCAGAGTGGCTGAACTGGAGGAGCTAAGGAAGACAGAGGTACATAGAGGAAACTTTCAGGGATACAGAAGAGCAGTTGCACCCTAGACTGACGGCCTCTGTGCTGTTAAGGAGAATGAGTGTCTTGGGGAAGGAGAGCATCAAGCTGGAACGGAGGGAAACAATCCCATAGTTGAGACCCTTCTTCCAGATGATGTCCTGGTATCCTCTCACACTGAAGATACCCCTCCACGGGAGAGGAACCCAGTTATAGGTTGAGAAAGGTAACAGTAATGGGAGATTCAATTATTAGAAACAGAGTTGGGTTTGTGATGACAGGAAGAACCAGATGGTGAACTGCCTGCTGGGGGCAAAGGTTGCAGATCTCACAAGACATCTAGTCCGCCTTATGTGCTGTGCTGGGGAGAAGCCGGTGGTCGTGGTACATGTAGGTACCAGTGACATAGGGAAAGATAGGAGAGAGGTCCTGGAAGCCAAATTTAGGCTGCTAGGTAAGAAATCAAAGACCAGGACCTTCATGGCAGCATTCTCTGAAATGCTTCCAGTTCCAGGCGTAGGGCCAGGAAGACAGGCAGAACTGCAGGGTCTCAATGCGTACATGAGGCAATGATGTAGGGAGGAGGGCTTTAGATTTATTAGGAACTGGGGCACCTTTTGAGAAAAGAGGAGCACATGCAGGAAGGCCTATAAGACCACTCAGTCCTACTTCTTGTTCAGCCAATCACTAAGAGAAACAAGTTTGTTAACATTTATGGGAGATACCGCTGCCCACTTAATTACAATGTCACCTGAAAGTGAGAACAGGCATTCGCATGGCACTGTTGTAGCTGGCGTCGCAAGATGCACTAAAGATTCATATGCTTCTTCATGGTTCAGCCTTCGTTCCAGAGGACATGCTTCCATGTTGATGATGCTCGTTAAAACAATAATGCGTTAATTAAATTTGCGACTGGACTCTTTGGGCGAAAATTGTATGTCTCCTGCTCTGTTTTACTTGCCATATATTTCAGGTTATAGCAGTCTTGGATAATGACCCAGCACATGTTGTTTGTTTTAAGAACGCTTTCACTGCAAATTTGACAAAATGCAAAGAAGGTACCAATATGAAATTTCTAAAGATAGCTACAGCACTCGGCCCAAGGTTTAAGAATCTGAAGTGCCTTCAAAAATCTGAGAGGGATGAGGTGTGGAGTAGGCTGTCAGAAGTCTTAAAAGAGCAACACTGATGCAGAAACTACAGAACCCAACCCCCCAAAAAAGAAAATCAACCTTCTGCTGGTGGCATCTGACTCAGATGATAAAAATGAACATGCGTCGGTCTGCACTGCTTTGGATCGTTATTGAACAGAAATTGTCATCAGCATGGACACGTCTTGTGGAATGATAGTTGAAGCATCAAGGGACATAAGACTCTTTAGCACATCTGTCATGTAAATATCTTGCGACGCTAGATACAACAGTGCCATGTAAATGCCCGTTTTCACTTTCAGGTGACATTGTAAACAAGAAGCAGGCAGCATTATCTTCTGCAAATGTTAACAAACTTGGTTGTAGAAGTGATTGGCTGAACAAGGAGGAGGACTGGACTTGTAGGCTCTAAAGTTTTACATTGTTTTATTTTTGAATGCCGTGTATTTTTTGTACATAATTCTATATTTGTAAGTTCAACTTTCATGATAAAGAGATTGCACAACAGTACTCGTATTAGGTTAATTGAAAAATACTAGTTTTTGTTTTTTGTTTTTTTTTTTTTTTTTTACACAGTGCAAATATTTGTAATAAAAAGAAATATAAAGTGAGCACTGCACACTTTGTATTCTGTGTTGTAATTGAAATATATTTGAAAATGTAGAAAACACCCAAAATATTTAAATAAATTGTATTCTATTATTGTTTAAGAGGCAATTAATCGAACAATTAATTTTTTTAATTGCTTGACAACCCTATTTGGAATATACAAGACCAGAAAATGCCACCATGGCTAAAAAACAGAGTAAAAGAGGCAGTTAGAGGGAAAAGGGCATCCTTTAAAAATTGGAAGTCAAATCCTACTGAGGAAAATAGAAAGGAGCATAAACTCTGGCAAGTCAAGTGTCAAAGTATAAGAAGGCTGAGCAAGAAAGTATTTGAAGAGCAGCTAGCTAAAGACACAAAAACTAACAGCAAAACAATGTAGTACTTCAGAAGCAGGAAGCTGCCAAACAAACAATCAGTGGGGCCCCTGGACAATTGAGGTTCTAAAGGAGCACTCAAGGAAGATAAGGCTGTTGCAGATAAACTAACCTAATTCTCTGAACCTGCCTTCACTGCAGAAGATCTAAGGGAGATTCCCTACACCCAAGCTATTATTTTTAGGTGACAAATCTGAGGACCTGTCCCAGATTGAGGTGTCAATATTGGAGGTTTTGGAACAAACTGATAAATTACGCAGGACCAGATATTCAGTGTTGATTAGTTCAAAGTAATACACATTGGAAAAATAATCTCAACTACATTTACCAAATGATGGGACCTAAAAATTAGCTGTTGCCATTCAAGAAAGATCTTGGAGTAGATAGGTCCCTGAAAACATCTGCTCAATGTGCAGCAGCCGTCAAAGAAGCTAACAGAACATTAGGACCCACTAGCAAAGGGATAGATAAAACAGAAAATATCATAATGTCACTATATAAATCCATGGCACACCCACATCTTGAACACTGCATACAGTTCTGATCACTTCATCTCAAAGAAGATACATTAGAATAGGAAGGGGGGGGTAGAGAAGGCCAACAAAAATTAGGAGTATGGAACAGATTCCATAAGGAGAGATTAAAAAGATTGTACTCTTCAGCTTGGAAAAGAGACTATTAAGGGTGGATATGATAGAGATTTACAAGGTCATGAATGGTACAGAGAAAATGAACAAGGAAGTGTTATGTACCCCTTTGCATAACAAAGAACCAAAGACATGAATAGGCAGCAGGTTTAATACAAACAAAAGAAAGTATTCATACAACGCACATTCAAACTTTGGAAACAGGGGCTGTTGTGAAGGCCAAAAGTACAACTGGATTAAAAAAAAAAAATTAAGAGAAATGTGTGAAGGATCAATGGCTATTAGCCAAGATTGTCAGGGATGCAAGCCCGTGCTCCAGGTGTGTCTAAACCACTGACTACCAGAAGCTGAGACTGGATGACAGGGGATGGATCACTCAGTATTGCCCTGTTCTGTTCATTCCCTCTGAACGAGCATGTGGCACCACTGTGATAGATGGACCATTGGTCTGACCCAGTATGGCCATTCTTATCTTCTAAAACCCTGAGTCTAAAGCATATCGTATAGAACGGGGAGTGGGCAAACTACCACCCACGGGCTGCATCCAGCCCACCAGCTGTTTTAATCCGGCCCTCAAGCTTCCACTGGGGAGCAAAGTCTGGGGCTTGCCCAGCTCCGGCGCTTCAGCCAGGGAGCAGGGTCAGGGGCCGCTCTGCTCGGCTCCCGGAAGCAGCGGCATGTCCCCTCTCCAGCTCCTACGCATAGAGGCAGCCAGGGTGCTCCACTCCACACACTGCCCCCACCCCAAGCACCAACCTGCAGCTCCCGTTGGCCAGGAACCGTGACCAGTGGGAACTGCAGGGGTAGTGCCTGTAGACAGGGCAGCGCACAGCAGAGCCACCTGGCTGCACCTCCGCACAGGAGGCGGAGGGGGTACATGCCACTGCTTCTGAGAGCCGCTTGAGGTAAGTACCCCGCCCCCAAGCCCACACCTCTCACCACCACCCCCATACAGCAAACCCCTGCCCCAGCCCTGATCCCCCTCCACCCTCCGAATCCCTCAGTTCCAGCCCGGAGCACCCTCCTATACCCCAAACTCCTCATCCTCAGCCCCACCCCACAGCTTGCATCCCCAGCCGGAGCCCTCACCCCCTTCCCCCGTGCACCAACCCCCTACCCCAGCCTGGAGCCCCCTCCTGCACCCTGAACTCATTTCTGGCCCCACACCGGAGCCCGCACCCCCAGCCAGAGCCCTCACCCCCTCCCGCACCCCAACCCCAATTTCATGAGCATTTATGGCCCGACATACAATTTCTATATCCAGATGTGGCTCTCTGGCGAAAAAGTTTGCCCACCCCAGTATAGAATAAGCAGCTACAAAATGAGACACTTTGATGTTAACACTTTCCACAATTCACGGAAAGCAAAGGTTATCCACAAGTTGTGTGTTGGAAAGATGAAATGTGTAATTTGCAGAAAGCATGAGATGTTTCCTTGATAAGGGCAACCTTCTTGTAAATGGGTGAAAAATCCTTTATTCAGGACCCTACCGCTGCTCATGTCAAATTCAGGGAAGCAGAAAGTGTGTCACTTTGTCCACAAGAAGCGCCCTTACTGGCTGCGCCATAAAGTCCACCTGGAGGTGATCGAAAGTTGACCGCCTTGTTTTAAACCAGTTACAGAGCTGTTAAACTGGATTTCAGCTTGAGATTTTGAAACACTCTGCAATCTGCAGGGCAAATATGGCCTTAATCTCAGACCAAGCTCTATTTAACACCCACGGAGGGAAACTTTACCGAGAATTGCAGAGTCAGGAAAGTTTCTCAAAAAATGCATATGAAATCTTGGTTTTACAAGTCTTTGTTAACAGATCCACAGCTCAGCCAAGAGACTGAGTATGTGAAGATGTGAACCTTTCATTCTCTTCGCTGACACAGCCGGTGGAATCTGGATGGGATTACCCAGGGAATATGGAAAGAGTTAACAGTTGGGGGGGGGGGGGGATTCTCTCACAAGAGCTACTTTTCAAAACTGATTTGGCCTGAGTGTAGTGCAGCAATAAATATAGGCTGCTCAGATGTTGTGCAGGCCCAGTTTAAACGAGGTAAGCTTCATGATACTCTGCACTGAAACCAGCACAACCTTCAGCTTGCTATTTGGGATCTCAATAAAACCTCTCAAAAGTCTGAACTGAGAACAGTGAATTTGAAAAGAAATCTTTCAAGGTCCCAAAAGGCAACAGCATCTTCAAGCCCTCATTAACACACTGGAGTGGACTGTGAGCTTATTCAGAAATAGCCACCATGTATGCTGGGTGTTTAGTCAGGCCAGATCACTGAAAACACTGATTAAAAAAAACCATCAGTTGGAACATAGACCAGAAACTGAATCAAAACTGATGCAGTCTGAGTTAGGGAAATCGCGTAGGACATTAAGACAGGCAAGTTTGTGAACACTGTGGCAGAGCTCTGACCTTGTCCCCCCGGGTCCTGCGCTTCTAGGCGGTATATGCTAGCCTCAGTGGCTCTCTGTGACCCTCCACGTAGCCCTTCTCTCTCTAGGGCCAGGGTTACAGTCTACTGAGCCCTTTTCATCATAAGCCAGAAAGGAGGTTGGTGAGAGAACTCCCACAGTCTCTGCTGTCCCTAGGGTTTGTTTTGGAACAGTTTAGCCTCCTGTCCTGACAGGGGCCTGACTTCCCCTCCCAGGAGGTGTTCCTGTAGTGGTGGGTTGGGGGGAACCCAGGGCCGCCCTCTACTCCGGGTTCCGGCCCAGGGACACTAATGGTAGCAGCTGTTGGCAGCCAACCTTTCACTGCCAGAGTTGCTACATTTGCCTGGGCCACTTCCCCCACAGCTCTCCTGCTTCTCCCTTACCTTAGGGCTCCCTTATCCATAACTTGAGGGTGTCTTCATTAACCAGTCCTTCAGCCGCACTTGCTCTCCTCTGGCTCCCTGGCTCTCCTCTGCCTGACTGGAGTGAGCCATTTTTATAGGATCAGCGGTGCCTTAATTAGAGTCAAGTGGTCACATTAGCTTAATGGCCTCACCTGACTCTGCAGGTTAATTGGAGTCAGGTGTTCTCATTAGCCTGGAGCAGCCCCTGCTCTGGTCAGTCAGGGAACAGAAAACTGTTAATCCAGTGGCCAGTATATCTGCCTTTTGCTATACCCAGCTGGCCTGGGTCTATCACAACACATATCCCACAATGGACTTAATCACAGTTGACACACTCACTTTTCAAGGAGAGGCTCTCTTGATGGTTGAGGATTTGCAAGAACTAGAAAGCACTATGCTGGAATTCACAAGAATGAAAGCTATCCCTGATTTAAAACTTACATTTATGGATGACAACATTGAAAAGATAAATGTTTCTGGATCTTTAAAGGCAAAGCTGCAGAAAAATTAAATCTGCATGATTGAGGCTGCCAATGAACCTTCTGCAGCAAACATTTGCTTGATGTCAACAGTGACTCCACAAAATGATCTATTTTTAAAAAAATTTGACTCCATGACCCTGTACTCTCCTGGGTTCAGGACAAACCACTACCCGAATCCTTGGTTGGGTGTTCAGAAACAAAAAGGTGGTTTTATTTGGCTGACAGGTATTTGTTCCCAACCAAAGTCACCAGTAGCAAATCAAGAGAATGACAGTCCCGGCCTACCTTCCCCTCAGAGAGGCTCTGACAGGCTGCTGACACGTAGCTGTTCCTGCACCCAGCCAGGACTCTCAGGGTGAGAGCTGGAAGTCTGGTCTCCTTCCCTTGACCAAATGAGCTGTGCTCTTTCCTTTTAGCCCCTCCCTCCAAAATGGGGCGGGAGGGGCTGACTGAGCCCACAATAGGTCATTAACCCTTTCCTGGCCAGTATGGGATATGCATACCCAATCACAGACTTGGATCCATTTTGGCAAGGTAGGCCACTTAAACAGATACAGCATGATGAGGAAGAGGAATATGCCCCATGTCAGTGATTGCCTTAATCAGATATAAATGCCATCAAATTCCTAACAAGAGACAGGGAACATGGATGTTTAACAAAGCTATTTAACCACCATAAATAAATTCCATATTGCTTGGCTAAAAGGCTACTCAGGGGATAACTGCCTGCAAGTTTTTGAAAGGCCTTTCCACTCTTAGATGCGCACTGGGGCCTTGGCTACACTTGAGAATTACAGCGCAATAAAGCCGCCCACAGCGCTGTAACTCACTCCCCCTCCACACTGGCAAGGCACGTACAGCGCTGTATCTCTGCGGCTACAGCGCTGCTTGTACTCCACCTCCCTGAGAAGAATAAAGAGTATTGCGCGGCCGCTGCTGTGCTGAGGCGCCAGTGTGGCCACCCAATGCGCTCTGATTGGCCTCCAGAAGTATTCGGCAGTATCCCACAATGCCTGTTCTAGCCAATCTGCTCATCAGTTCGAACTCTACTGCCCTGGCCTCAGATGACCAACCGTCAGATCCGCCCTTTATATTCCCCGGGAATTTTAAAAATCCCCTTTCTGTTTGCTCAGCCAGGTGTGGAGTGCTATCAGCAAATCTTTCCAGGTGACCATGCCTCCACGCACCAAGCGAGCCCCGGCATGGAGCAATGGCAAGTTGCTGGACCTCATCAGTGTTTTGCGGGAGGAAGCTGTCCAGTCCCAGCTGCGCTCCAGCAGTAGGAATTACAATACCTTCGGGCAGATATCAAGGGCCATGATGGAAAGGGGCCATAACCGGGACACACTGCAGAGCAGGATTAAAGTGAAGGAGCTGCGGAATGCCTACCACAAAGCCCACAAGGCAAACCGCCGCTCCGGTGCTGCCCCCACGACCTGCCATTTCTACAAAGAGCTGGACACAATACTTGGGGGTGACCCCACCTCCACTCCGAGCACCATCATGGACACTTCAGAGCGGGGTCTTACCAACTCTGAGAGGCCAATTAAATAAGACAACCCCCACCTGTTTATGCTCTCTGTATGTGTGTGTGTATATATATATCTCCTCAATATTTATTCCACTCTGTATGCATCCAAAGAAGTGGGCTGTAGTCCACGAAAGCTTATGCTCTAATAAATTTGTTAGTCTCTAAGGTGCCACAAGTACTCCTGTTCTTTTCACCATTTTGGGGCTCCCGTAGGTTATGTACGCTGTCTTTGGGACAGGAAAATTATGCTATTGTGTAGACTGTGTGCGCGCTCCTTAAGTGCGGGGGAATCATTACTCTGTCTGGTATGAACAATGCTGCCTCTGTTAAGTGTTGCATTTTGCCTTTACAGATGCAACCTTGAGATCTCAGCCGTCCGTGTTATCACCGGCTGAGAGACTGCAAAAACTCCGGAAGAGACCACGAAAAAGCAAAGAAGACATGCTGCACAAAGTGATGCCTCAATCTCTTACAGAGAATCAAAAAGTGCAGTAGTGGAGGGAGAGCGAAAGCAGGATCCGCAAGGAAAAAGCAGCGCACCGGAAGCAAAGCATGGATCGGCTGATAAGCATCATGGAGCGCCAAGCGGACTCTATCCAGGTGCTCGTAGCCATGCAGGCGGAGCACTACCGCGCCCGCCCCCCACCCCGCAACACTTGTCCCAAAACTCTTTCCCTTGTGCCCCCATATCCCCTCCAACCCACTTTCCCCAACATCTGGGTTCTTACTGCCACCAGCTGCCTCCAACACCTGTATCTTCACCAACCAGCCCTGAGAACTACGACCCTTACCCTCTGCACTCAACCCCCATCACCATGCAGTACAGCCGTCCTGAAGTGCAGCACTCATTGCACAGCACTCCAGACAGGACATATGCAAATCTATGATTGTACTGTTCCCCTCCCCACCCCACCCCTTTGCCCTTTCTGATTCTGTTGTGTTTCTTTCAATGAATGAATTTTCTTTTCAATAAATGGATTTTTTGGCTTTGAAAACATTCTTTATTATTGCATAAAGTAAAAGATACCTTAAAAGATACCTTAGCCCAGGAAACAGGCACTGCAAATCAGCTTAGCAAACACAGATTCCTACTGACATTGTAACCACTGCACTTAACTCCCGTGCAGGGCACCAGACATTACTACTGGTTTTCAGCCTCAAATTGCTCCCTCAAGGCAACCCTAATCCTTGCAGCCCCGTGCTGGGCCCCTCTAATAGCCCTGCCCTCTGGCTGTGCAAATTCAGCCTCCAGGTGTTGAACCTCGGAGGTCCATGCCTGACAATCTTTCACCCTTCTCTTCACAAATATTATGGAGGGCACAGCACGCGGATATAACCGCGGGGATGCTGTTTTTGGCCAAGTCCAGCTTCCCATACAGAGATCGCCAGCGGCCCTTTAAACGGCCAAAAGCACACTCCACAGTCATTCAGCACCGGCTCAGCCTGTAGTTGAACTTGCTGCTGTCAAGGCTCCCTGTGTAGGGTTTCATGAGCCAAGGCATTAATGGGTAAGCGGGGTCTCCCAGGATCACAATGGACATTTTGACTTCCCCTACTGTGATCTTCCGCTCTGGGGAAAAAAAGTCCCGGCCTGCATCTTCCTGAACAGCCAAGTGTTCCGAAAGATGCATACGTCATGCACCTTTCCTGGCCAGCCTGTGTTAATGTCAATGAAACATGCACGGTGATCCACAAGCGCCTGGAGAACCATAGAGAAATACCCCTTCTGATTAACGTACTCTGATGCTAGGTTGGGTGGTGCCAGAATAGGAATATGCGTCCCATCTATCACCCCTCCACAGTTAGGAAAACCCATTTGTGCAAAGCCATCCACAATGTCCTGCATGTTACCCGGAGTCATGGTTCTTCTGAGCAGGATGCGATTAATGGCCCTGCAAACTTGCATCAACACTATTCCAACTGTTGACTTTCCCACTCCAAACTGGTTCGCGACCGATCGGTAGCTATCTGGAGTTGCCAGCTTCCAGATTGCACCCGCTTCTCCACCGGCAGGGCGGCTCTCAATCTCGTGTCCTTGCGCCGCAGGGTGGGGGTGAGCTCCTCACACAGTCCCAAGAAAGTGGCTTTTCTCATCCGAAAGTTCTGCAGCCACTGCTCGTCATCCCAGACTTGCATGACGATGTGATCCCACCACTCGGTGCTTGTTTCCCAAGCCCAAAAGCAGCATTCCACGGTGCTGAGCATGTCCGTGAATGCCACAAGCAATTTCATGTCATATGCGTTATGCGACTCGCTATCATCGTCGGACTCCTCACTGTCACTTTGGATCTTAAGGAATAGCTCGACTGCCAAACGTGACGTGCTGGCAAGACTCGTCAGCATACTCCTCAGCAGTTTGGGCTCCATTTCCCGCAGACCAAAACAGATCGCGCTGCACAGAAACCGTTGAAAGATGGCGCCAAATGTGGACGGAAATACAGGGATTGCTGGGATGCGAAGCGATGCATCACGGGGCGTTGGGACAGGACCCAGAATTCCCCGCCCCCCCCTCGCTCCCTTCCCATAACGCCAGAATGGGAAGAGGTGCTCTGTGGGATAGCTGCCCATAATGCACCGCTCCCAATGCTGCTGCAAGTGCCGCAAATGTGGCCACGACAGTGTGCTGGCGGCTGTCAGTGTGGACAGACAGCAGCGCTTTCCCTACTCAGCTGTACGGAGACAAGTTTAACTCACAGCGTTGTACAGCTGCAAGTGTAGCCAAGGCCTGGATAAACCTGCCGTTTGTGATAGGAACAGGCATAGTTTTAACAGCTTTGAGAACCCAACGCAGTACACCACAGCTGTGAGGTGTAAGCCGAGCACATATTACAGCAAACACTCATCAACTTACTCAGCACCGGAGCAGCCTGACTTTGGTAGCTTCTTTTTTCTGCCAAGGTGACAATGGAGAATCCACTGTCATTGCAGTGCTGACCCTGAGAAACCAAGCGCAGTCAAAGCAATATGCCAACCTGTTTAAGTTACTGTTCTGAGTTTAAAACTGAACTCCCAATACCAACCTTCCTACAAAGGAGACCAAACGTCATTGTTCCAAATAGGGAGTACACCGGATCATTTACCCACTATACCTGTATACCCGCTACTGCCTGTTTGATTTGGCAAATCAGTGAAAACAGAAAGCCAAGTTTACTGAAGAACAGTTGCAATCTCACCCTTTGAGAAGAGCTACTGCCACTTAAAAATGCCTCTTGGCTTCTCAGCCTGCTGCTTTCTGGGGACAGCTGGCATTTTAATCAGACATCTAGAACTAGTCTCCTGGTACTTGATGCAGGAAAAGAAACAGTTTATTTCCCAAAGCTCAAGCAACTGCTGCTTGCCTTACATCCTATTAAGCCAGAGATGTAGAGTCAGTCATTGTATCTGATGGGCACTGAATGTCTAAGGCAACACTTGCTCATGGTATCACTGACCTGTTGAATGCCACATGGCTTAGAACAAACGCCTCTATTTTTCAGCCAATTTAGGAGTACTGAGTATATCCTACTTAATTTATAGAACATCTTGCTCACAGAAGTTGTTTTTTTTTTTTTTTGTTTTTTTTTTTTTTTTGACTAAAATTAACTTCTATCAGTAACTAACATTACTAGTATCTTGTTGGGAGGGAGCATTTTCTAAACAATAGAACACTGGCTGGGGGTCAGAAGATCTGGGCTTTACTTTCACCTCCACCAGATTCACTTCAAGACCTGGAGTAAGTTATGTAATTTCTGTGTGCCTCTACTTTCGCTGCTTGTTAAATTCAGGTAACACTATCCTCACAGAGAGAAACTTATATCTGTTAATTCTTGAAAATTTGAAGTCTTCAGACAGAAGGGGCTAGAGAAGTACTTTACAGTAAAATCCAGCCCACCAACCAGTAGTCTGGCTTGAAAAATTTACAGGACACTAGCTAAATTATAAAAGATTGGAGAGGGGGGAGGGGAGGGGGAGGAAGAGAGATTTGTCAGTTTCACTCTGCTCCAATTCTTAAAAGTGTTAGGAGCAGATGCATTAGAACCCTCAGTGTGTGTAGACTCAAGATACTGCTTCTTCACAACGATAATGGCTAGAATTCTTTAAAAGACCCCACAAGCTTTGAGTCTGAAATTATTCTGAACTTACAACCCACTTATTCACAGAATGTTTCCTAGGATTTGTCAAGTCTCGCATAACCAACCCAACAAAAACAAAAGATTACATGCAAACAGAAATGCCATTAAAACATTCTTTCATAAGCTCATAAAACAGTATTTTGCATTTTTGGAGCACCTTGCATTCAAGGATCTCACTGCACTTTCCACACATGTAATGAAACTACCACCTCCCCCATGTGAGGTATTCCTTCCATTTTACTAATGGTAAAAATGGAGGTACGCTGAAGTTAGACAACATGCCCTAGAATAGGGGATCCCAAACTGTGGTATGTGAACCACCATACATAAGCTTCATGCTCCATCCATTTATTTCACAGCAGTTTTGTTTGTTTTTTTTTAAATCAGTGACGATTGGGATCCACAGCCCTAGCACACACAAAGCACGTAACACAGCCAGGAACAGAAGCCAGGTTTGGGCTTTTTAAGCACCACAAGATCATCAGATTAAAAAGGTGCTTAAACAATAATTCTGTACATCTTTTATCCATGCCTTTCTTAAGCACAGAGCATTATTACTGTTAGAGGATTACAAAAATTCCAATACATGCCTCAAGTGTGATTTAAATTAAGATCCTTTTCTCTCGCTGCAATTCCAATGCTTTATTAACTACCAATCCTTACACCCAGCAAATAATAGCTAATGTAACAATGTAAGAGCCCTGAGGGTGGGACTAAGATTATCAGTACCTGTAAGCTGCCTAAAAGACAGCCCCACATTATATTTTCCCACCCAGCTATTAAGAAATGATGGGGCAACACAACATTACTCCACTATTGCTTGAGAAACATTTCTCAAAGCAATCTTGCTACACAGTCTACCAAAGACATTGTGCTGCATCCATGGCCTCACCACAAAGTGCCAATCCAGTGCTGCAACAACTTCACAGAAAAGGAGAATTCAGGTTATAACCAGCTGATGCTACAAATAGGATGGAAGAAGATTCAAACAAGCTGGGGCCAGAAACTACATTGTCACCTCAGGCTGGTCTCGTCTCTCCCAGGTACAGTAAGAGAAGGCGATAGCACTGCAGAGTAATACAGCACAGCAAGCCACATCACCGGAAGGGAAGCAAAGCTTGACTGTAAAAACGTAAGCAAGTTTTACACTGGTGAACTGCGCTCTTTGGACAGCCGTGGAGATAGTCTTCTATTCACCAACAAGCAGCAGTGAAGCTAGCTTCCCCACTAGTGTGCCTCACTCATACGGATGGACCTTCCCTAGGGAAGAGAGCTGAATCTCTGTGCTACTGGTTTCTCTAGGGAGAGCACCTTTCAATCAGCTCTGCCATCTAGTATGCTTACTGAAGTCTCCTGTGCTGTCAAGGGAGCACAGTTCACTAATGTAAGATTTACTTTACCACACAGAAGGTGATGGTCCCTATCCCAGGACTTTTCATCCCTTCCTTCCATATGCAGGAAGTGAAAAATGACCAGAGCCAATAGGATGAGAACTATAGATAGTTTGTCTTGTGTGTGGGTTGCTGGGGACCCGATGCTATCATGATGCCTAAGCACAAAGTCATTACACATGATAATTGCTTACAAGATTATGGTATATTAAAAAGGAGCTTTCCCGCTGGCTGACAAGTCGTGTCTAACACAACAGAGGACCTCAGGAAAGACGACGTCACAGGAGTCTCATGTGGATGTAATGAAATTTCTTGCTGTTCTCCCATAATGTAATATGGGCAGAAAGACCAGCCAGCACTCACACTCCATTCACCCCAGGCCCAACCTCTCTTCCAGCTGATCATAACCTGTTCTTACACTTCTGTGGTCAGGTAATCACCCCATTAAGTCACATTCTACTGTATACTGCTATTAGTAAGCAAAAGAACTTGTCAGTACATACAAGTTATCTAAGGACAGCCCTTTCATAACATTTTGCCCACTCCCTTCCCTGTGCCTTTTTCCATACTGGAGCAGTATACCAGACACTATTTCCTCATTCATCTCTCTTCTACAAACACTGCAGCTTGCCCCAACTATCCAGTTGGCAGTAGCTCATTCTCTTGCATTACCCAACTATCAGGAACTCTTGCTCAGACAAGAGTCACGTCCTCTCTTTAAAGCCCTTTTTCAGGAGTTTAATTTGATATAAAGCATTCTGAGAAACAATGGGCCAAATTCAGTATACAATGGGAAGGGAGCTGAATCTGGCCCATTTGATTGAAGACAACCTACCCAGATCAGATGTATGCTACCATACTGTGTGTGTTAGGGGATCTGGTAATGCCATTGTGAAATAATCGCTGTAAGAGCATAGTTGAGTTACACAAAAATATCTGTGGGAAATTGATGGCTTTCACCTCCAGCCAACTAATTCAAACTCAGACTAAGTCAGCAGTGGCCAAAATAGCTCCGACACGTGAAAGCATCTCTGTGCAGGTATGCAGTCTATGGAGAGAAGGCAGAGGGAGATCAGGGAACTGGTAATGGGACACTGACCCTCTAGGTCACCAGCGACAAATAGTTCATACTGTCCATTGGCTGTTCAGGGACCAATATGAAATGAATCTTGGGATTTCAGATCAATTCCTCATAGATGTGTCCACACCACAAAAATCTACCATCAGAGCGGACACCTTCATTTTGGCAGTATCAGCAGAGGCGAAGCAGACTTATCACTAGAGGCTGGTCCGTCCGTGACTGGGTTGAGACGGGGTGGGGGGAAGGTGGGGGGAGCTTGCACGGCCACTGCTTGCTTTGTACATGTTCTAAGGCACAGGATACAGCTTAGAGGGACATCACTTTTGCAATTTTCATCAGTGACAGACATGGAAATTCCCTGCAATATTCTTGGGAGATCTAACTGAATTCAGATTAAGTATCTTTGGGGTGAATTGTATTACATGAACGGTTTATGTACTGTTGTGGGCTGGAATTGTATGTTCTCTCTCAATGGGGGGAGATTTGACAAATACAAGACCTGGGGTTACAAGGACTATACTGAACAATCTGCCAGACAAGAATGGACTTTTGGAACAAAAAATGTTAAGTGGTTTTCCTGGGGAATAACTAGGGGGAGGTGAATGCAAATTCTCCACCTCCATTTATGCAAAAACAGTCTTTTGAAGCTACGCTCTGAGGAGAGGGCCATTGTCTGCTGACGTTATGAGGCCAAGACCAAACTCAAGCTGTATAAAGGAAAGACTGAATTATTCATGGCTGGTCTGGTTCTGAATCGGAGACAGTAATGACCTCGTAACACAGTTGTGAAGGATCGACACCTACCAGAGCCTGAGAGGGAATTGGGGTGACCTCTGAGAAGCTTTTTAGCATGCATAAGGGTTCTTTTCTTGATTCTAAGATATCATCTCTAACGCATTCACCTTAAGAATAACTGTGCTTGCTTAGAAAGAGGGGTACAGTAACTTGTAACTGCTGGCAATACACTGTTCATAACCTCTGGAGAGAAAGCAAAGTGCAGATGCTGGCCTTTGGGGCAGTCTGGCTTGCTGGACATATCACAGCATAGGCAGGGGAATTGTGCAGCCAGGACAAACCCCAGTCAGGAACAGAACGGCCACACTGGGTCAGACCAAAGGTCCATCTAGCCCAGTATCCTGTCACTGACAGTGGCCAATGCCAGGTGCCTCAGAGGGAATGAGCAGAACAGGGAATCATCAAGTGATCCATCCCCTGTCGCCCATTCCCAGCTTCAGGCAAACAGGCTAGAGACACCATCCTGCCCATGCTGGCTAACAGCCATTGATGGACCTATCCTCCACGAACTTACCTAGTTCTTTTTTGAACCCCGTTATAGTATTGGCCTTCACAACATCCTCTGGCAAGGAGTTCCACAGACTGGAGGAGAGAGACGTGACAGCTGGGAGCCAGAAACCTTTAACTGGGTGCCCTGGGTGGACCACAAGGGGGGAATACTGGTGCAGTTGCCCTGAACTGCAACAATCAACAATTAAAAATAAGCCTAACTGAAGCCAGCTGTAGTGTAATGTACAAAGTTTATTGAAGAGTTTGTAACATTGACAGACCCTTCGTACTGAATAAGGCTATGTCTATACTTAGACTGCTTAGCAGCTGCAGTGCTTCAGTTTGGACACCTACTACACTCCCGTCACTGCAGTTAATCCAACTCCCCAAGAGGCGGTAGTAAAGCTAATGGAGGAATTCTTCCATCAATCTAGTGTTGTCTACACTAGAGGTTTGGTCAGCTTAACTATGTCACTCAGCTTAACTATGTCGCTGAACGACGTAACTGGGTCAACCTAACTTTTTAGTGTAAACCTGCCCTAAGTCTTGCACTGTACAATACCTTTCTCCCATGTCCACATATTTTAAGTAAACCATCAGGCTTGCAACACTTCCCGAGCACAGAAGAGAAACAGGCTATTTCTTTTGGCCATAAACCCACCCGACTGAGAAAAGCCATGACTAGACAGACCAACACCAAAGTGCGGCTCAGCAGGCAAGGGAGTACACCCTGTTACTCCGCAGCATTTCAGATGCCTGATGTGACTTGTACACTCTGGTTTGGCTATCTTTACTCTTGGGATTATCAAGACAGTGGCTAAAAGTTTCCAAGTTCTTGCAATGTCCGATTGACCAGGTAGGGAAGCAAGAGAGTCCAAATTTACTCAAAGAATTTCTCCTTGTGGGAGGTAACAGTTGCTGGATGACTTCTGCACACATACCACCACTCCTCACTGAGCAGCAATATTATATATAACTTAGAGAATTTTTTCACTTCAAGGTCCCAGAAGCAAAGACAAGGTTTTCATCTCGAGGCCAAAAGACCAAAAACATCAAGACACTTGATCATGGCCTTGGATAGACCAAGAGACTATCTACACTTGACCAGAGCTCGAAAATCACTTTATGGACTGCATATACAAAAGGCATCCCTTCACCACTGAAATGCAGCCGCCCTGGGCGTGGATGGGTGCAGTTAAGTACAGTGACGCACCGCAAGCTCAGTAGTAGAGGCAGAGGGTATATTTTACTAAAGACACGAGGGGGGAAAAACCCACCCTGTGATTTATTTATTTTTTTAAACCAATGTGGTTTTAAGGTCCCATATGAAAGAGCCACACGCAGCAAACTTAATGGAACTCTGATTATCTATGTCTATAGGAAGACAAATTGAATCAGCCCTGCTGGGATTTGATCCCAAGGATTCCAGACAGCCTACACATTTCAAACCTGATGCTTTGGTCACTAAACCTTCCCCTCTGGGCAAATTCTTGTGAACACAAGGTTGAGCCAGCTTAGTAGGACACTGGCAGATTTAAAAAAAAGTTGAACCTAAATTCAGTTTTCAAAACACTTCATTGTAACTACCTTTTCCATAATGTCACAAAAAAATTGAAGAATAATTTAAGTATTCCTCTGCAGTCTTAGCAACACATACCAGAGCACTGGGCTAGTAAGACAGTGAAAATAAGTACTCGATAGTCATTGTTCAAGCTTAGAGAGAAGCAGTTAATAAGCAGCACTGGTTTTTTTAAAGAAGTAATTTCACTTAATCTTACTGTTTTTAGAAACATAGCTAAGGGATTCTGCTTTAAATAGGATTTTTAACTTGCCAACATCTATTTAAAGCACTGAGTATGGGGGATACAAGATTGGGGTTGGAGTGCATCCGACAGTGGTGAATAGACATATCATGCTACACTGCTGACTGTTAGAATCCCCACTGGAGTGTAAAATGTATCCTAAATATATTCAGTGTCTGCATGTACTGTAGAGCAGGTAGACAGAGACCTGACATCCCCCTTCTACTTTGCATGACAGAAACACATGTTTCCATTAGGACCAGAAGCAGAATATGCTGGGACCTCTGCTGGCGTAGTTCCGTATGTACTGGTATGCTCTGGCTGCATACTATTTCAGAAAAAGGAGGGACTCAAAAAAAAATGCAGATCTGTACAGGTTCTTCCACTTCTCTGCCCCTTTGCCCAATATGAAGCAGAAAAAGCTGGCTAGCGTTCCCTTACAATGCAGCTCTGAAGGTTAAACAGGGCACATGGACTATCCGAGGGAATTCACCTTCCTAATGCTACATTTGCTTGCAGTGTATTTAACCAGACTGATAATCTTCCCAGCAGCATCCATCCCCAGAGATCAGCAGGGGACAGACTACAGAATAACTTCTACTTTCAAAGTCATTTCAAAACAAGAGGCGATAACAGGACTGATCCTGTCTGGGGCCGGATGAAACATCCTATTTCAAAACTTTGCTGTCACATGGGAATCACAGGTGCCGTAACAGGCGCCAAAAGCTCAGTCTCCAGGCAAAGGAGGTTAGGTAAACAGACAGCCATTACAGGACAGAGGGCATTCCTTACAGAATTTGACATGCATCTCTACATACTGTACAGACACAAACTTGCTGTCATTGCATAGGAGGACACCACAGTCCTCCCCTGTACCCCCAGAGAGAGACAGCATCTGCAAGTGGCACCTCTAGCACCAGGGTCTATCATCTGAACTCTAGTCTTCACTGAGCAGCCAAGGGTCTCTGCAGAGGTGGCTGCTGTACAAGTTACCTGAAACTCAGAACATGCAAGAGTTCACAATGAAGATACAGATGAAAATGAATTCCATCACATTCTGCTACCAACTACAAGAGACACAGGAGGTCTCTGGGCCCTAGATCAGATACACACCAGGGAGCAGGTGTCTCAGGTCCAAGGCCAGCATTTTATACAAGCGGCCACTACACAAATTGCTCAGCTGATCCGTAACCTGGCGCTGCTAGACATGATAGCCTCTCTTCCCCACTTACCAAAGCAGATCCATGGAGGAGCACTGACAGCAGCTGCAGTAGGAGCTCTCCTCTCCCAGGCTGAAAGATGCTCCAATAGCAGCAACAATAAGAAAGCGGGGAAATGAAAGAGGAACCCATGGGACCCAACCTTCCAATCACCCAATAAAAAAAGTCTCCTGACGGAACTGACATTTTGACATCTGCTCCAACGGGGGCTGGTGGGTGGAAAGTGGAGCCATTTCTCGAAAGAGAGGTTCAGAGATGAAAAATCAAATATGTGCTGAGGACATTAATCTCCCTTCATAAGCCTGCTAGACAGTCAGCTCTGTAACACCATGCTGCTGTTCTCTGCGCCTATTCCCATGGCGAGAACAGTGTGCTTTGTGCAGTGCAGAGACACAAAGGCCAAGTGAAACAGAACGTTTCCTGTGGGAAAATCACAACCCAAGCACTGACCCTTTGGGGGCTGGTGTCTTGTGTGGGTGAATACTGACTCGACTCTTTGGACATTTTGGAGCCTTGCTTCTGAATCTGTCCTGTGCAGAGTATTCTGTGTAGTAGAGTGTTCCCTCTGACATCCCCTGCCACAGAGGTTCATCTCTAACAAATTCACTTCAGGTTCCATTCCCACCTACCCACAGAAAACAACATCAGCCATGTGATCAACTCAGTACCTAGCTTTGAACTGGGCCCCTTCCCATGTTCTCATCACACATGTGATGTGAGATACACATCACAACTACCG
The DNA here is from genome assembly GCF_013100865.1 of Trachemys scripta elegans. Taxonomy (NCBI): domain Eukaryota; kingdom Metazoa; phylum Chordata; order Testudines; family Emydidae; genus Trachemys; species Trachemys scripta. The sequence goes on along the minus strand of NC_048299.1, from coordinate 2,330,335 downwards.
GAACCAGACCACACCTTTCCAATCCAAAACATATCACTATCTCTGAACACATCATCAACCAAGCCAGCTCCCTGGCCCCCTATCGCACTGCACATCAAATTAAGGCTTTAACTGTTAGAGTCTCGAAGATAAGAACAGCAAGCTGCCCCTGCCTATATCTCTGATCTGATCTTCTTTCAAATGGTTCACCAATAAACAGCAACCACTTCCAACAAACATCAGCTACTTCTTATCCTTTTCCCAATGTGTCTCCACAGCTTTTCCCACCATGCCTCTTGGGCTTCGAATTGCTCCCCAAGCCATTTCCCTCAGCTCAGTCAAATCCCTCTAAAAAAAAAATAAACTCACTTCTGCCATGAAGGTGTAACTAAGAAACAAAAAATGAAGGGAGCATACCATTAAGATGTATGCATGTCTCAGTGGGTAGTCACTCTTGTTGCCACCCTTTTCTATCCTCTCCCCTCGCCTAGAACACTCAGTCAAGTCTTGGGATGTATTAGACTGCAAGCTGTTTGAAGTATGGGCCATGGCTTTGCTTGTTTTGCAAGGCACCTACCACATCTTGGGGTGCGGAGAAATAATGATCATATCAAAATAGCCAGATATTTGAGAACACAAGCAAGAAAAGTAAGCTGGCCTCACAAAGGCTTTAAAAGAAGAGAATGGAGCTGCTGAAACAAGCAACCCTCGATCTTACAAACAGGCTTATTTATCTCTAACAACCTAAAGTGCTGATTCCTTTATGGTAGCACAAGACAAGCACCAGCCCTCATTATTGGGACATCCCGTGGTCCTCCACTTCACAAGAGAATTAAGTTGAAATTTGTCCAGGGCAAATGCGTTAAGTATGGTAATTACATTGGTTCTCATTTGCCAGAATATCCCTCTGTACTTTCAGTTGGACTAGATGTTCTTTGCTTCTTGTCATAAAATGGCATACAACGCTGCTCTGACTGGTATGGATGACATGAACACACATTCGCGCATGCCCTGAAATCCAGCTATTCTGGATGAAAGACAGTAAAGAAATGGAAGGATCCGCTGAAAGAGACATCCACATTGCTTAGAAATTTACTCCCCATTTTGGATTTAGCCAAGGAGAGGTTAATAGAATCTCTATCCACATGATATGAAATAGAAGACTTACTTTTCCCAACACAGATCCCTTTTCTACAAAGCTACAACTATGGACAAGAGTTTTCTCAGAAGTGGTCTAGTTAGCAGCCCTCTGTTCTTCCTACAACCATATTTAACAGGAAGAAAAAAAAATGACTACGTAGAATGGTACCTTTCTTACTCAAGGTATTTTTTTCCGGCATGTCTTACTGGAATCATAGCCATTTACAACACTGTCAAATTTTTATTATTGTATGTCCTATACAGCAAGTACAAATATGGGAGTGCAAGCTGGAATTTATCCTGCCTCATACATCAAAATATCAGCTAAATTCTAACTACAAAATCTTAGTTATGTAAAGCAAAAAACCCAGTCTGACTTAGAGAAATCTTGACTTTTAAGCAGGATTAAGCCAGGTGTTGAAATCACAACAAGAGAGAAATGGGGAGCCCCAAAGCGTCACTCTTCAGAGGACAACAGCTGCCCAGAAAGCAAAGTGAACATGGAGAGAAGTTCAATGGCTTGGTATAGAGAAGCGATGTAGACCCCCACATTTTACTGAAGGACTCAACAGAAAGAGCTATGCATCAGTTTAGTGGAGAACCTGCCCTCTGCACAGTATCACTTCAATAAGTGTGTTAAGTGGTTCTCAATGGCTTCAAGCCCTTCAGAAAACAGTCCCATTGCTCTGTTTGCCAAGAGATTTTTTTCATCAAACATGATTGCCACTGAGTCATTCTGTAGTAGTTTGCCAACATTCATTCTATCAGTCCACACCAGGTTGACAGTTTCTTCCATCATTCATGGCCTGAAGCTGGCCATGTTTGGTAGGATAGGCTAGGAAGAGGCAGTTTTAGCCAAGTCCATTTCTCTCCACTAACATCACCACAGAAGCAGAACTTGCCTGGGACTGCCACAGCCAATAGCCTTACTCAGAAATTTCAGGCTTATTGACACAAATATCAGCTCTAGTTACTAGATCCCGACTGGCCTATTGCCATTATCACATAACACTGGGTCTCATTTCCTTCATTAGGGAGCACCATCTGCATGGGCAGACCTGGATATTACTTGAAGGGACTCTGTACTTAGACGCCACGCAGAAGGTAAAACATGGGGAAGTGGTTTTGTTCAAGGATTCTGCGGTTATGAAGATATGGGGAGCTCTTCACCAACCACCTAACGGAAGCTGTATCATGTTTGATCATGTCACCACTCATGGGATAATCAGCCTACTCTTGTTTATCAATTTGGCTGCTTCACAACAAACGGCTAGGGAATGCACCTGCCCTATAAGAATCAAAAGGATGATGCAACAACCACATGCAATTACATCCTCTGCACTCTACACTGGAATGCAGCATACTGAGAACCTCCAAGTGATAAGGCCTACCACTGCCCTCTGCAACGGATCATGGAGGGGAACAGGCCCACCTGATGCTCGGTTTTACAGAGGAAAGCATAAAAAAAAAAAAACAAGAAACTCATTAACATGCCCTTGTGGGCAGGGAGGGAAAGTTCTTTCCAAATTCCAGCTATGGTAGTCAAGTCAAGCAAAAACTGTATCCTGGATGCAAGAAAACATCACCACAGTTTAAGCATACAGCTCCAATTACACCCCAAAATGCCAGAGCAATACATACTGTCTTGCAAATGTATTTTTTTCCAGTTTAAAAAGTTTAAAATATATCTCCATGAAAAATAATCTGTAGGGATTAGAAGTGCCGAGTATTATTATTGCTATTTATCCTGTTGTAGGCCTTAACTAAACTCCATCCCCTCAATATACACCACCACTTTATAGGTTTCTATCCCCCTCTTGGATATAGTTTCACCCAGTTATACCATTTTAGCTCTTTCCAGTGTCAGTCAATCCCTCCAGTCCCCGGATCATTGGTTGCTGCTCTTAGTTATTTATAGTCTACAAATAATGTACACCAACCAAAGCTAAATTTCATCTTCTTGCTCATGTTCCCTCTCACCCCATGACTTCCAGTTTAACACTTCAGTAGTAAGCTTCTGAGCATATCTTTCTATTTGTACCGTGAAGCACCTAACATACTTTTGAGCATTATTAAATAAGACAGTAACCCTCTTCAGTTTGCCAAGACCTTTGATAAATGAGACCAATGAAGGAAGACCAACATGTATTTCTGACTGAGAAGTACTTTTAGGCTGTGGATAGATAGGTCAGGTAACATTTCCACCATCACCTCTACCCCCTACATCCTGTTCACACATATACACGAATTCTCTGAAGGCAGGAAATACAATTTAGCACATCCACCACAACAGATGTGAGAGAATTACAAACCCACCCAAAACCAATGCACACACTTTTGCACACCAATTATGATGCTGAAACAGAGCACAGCATCTTCTCCCTCTAGTTTTAAAAAGTGTCTTAGGTCCCTTCCCCACACGGTCTTCAACAAACAGGAGAAATGATCGGCTATAATAGAGCTGAGGCACCCATATAATTCATTGTCTGTATTGCACCAGTGCCCAGGGGCCCCAAACATGGACCAGTGCCCCATCATGTTAGGGGCTATGCAAACTCACACACACAAAGACAGTCTTTGCCCTAAAGAGCTTACAACCTAAATACAAGCCAAGAGACAACAGGTGGATAGAGAGACAAGGGAGCATAAGGAAACAATGAGACATCTCGGTTGTTGGAGGACCTGCGTGTTGCCCCACTAGCCAAAGCAGCATTGCAATCTAGTGGTTAAAGCACAAGACCTGAGCTTTCATTCCCTGCTCTGACACTGCCTCACTCTGACCTTCAGCAAGTCATTTCCCCACCTGTATGCACAGGGATAATATTTACCTCCCAACTCTTTCTGAAATCTTTGGATAACACTGTCAGCATAAAGGCGGTTTTTATTGTAACTAATATAAATACACATCAGTTACGTATTATATGCACAGTGGACCCAGAAGAGATTCACTTGGCTCTTAAATAAGCAATTCCCCAACTGCACTGTCATCTGTTTACTTCTATGTCCAGTTTCGGGTAAAAGTTTGGCACTGCCTCTGTATCTTTATCCTGAGCACATGGCTCCTTTCATTATGAAGGACGAATCCCTGATGCAGGAGGAAGCAAGATAAAATGGAACAAATTGTGGTATTTATTGCCCTCTGGTTTCAAACCAAACCAAACAACAACAAAACAGAGGGGAGAATCTCTGGGCCACGAATCATTTCTGCATGTCGTGCTCCTTCCTAGAAATGGCCTTGGGTACACTTTTGAACACAATATTTTCTATGGCTGCAGCCTTGCTAAGGGGGATTTCGCCATGACAGAAGAGAACAGCCATATTTCATTTGTTTTTTTCCATTTTCCAAGGGCAATTTTTTTTTTGGTAGAGAAAAGGAAAGAGGGTTTATGCAACACTCAAATATGTTCTATTGGAGGGGGAAGTGATGATGCAGGAAATTGCTACGGCACTTCTCATCTCTAGATCAGTAGCTCAGTCTTGGGGCTACATAGACACTGCAGTGAATTGTCAAAGCACTTCTCAGGTAAACTAGATCTGCACAGCAAAGTCCTTACCACACTTCTCAGTTTTCTCCCTCCCATCATAATAGGAGGCTCCTCTTGATTTTGCTTAGAAGTGGTGGGTTGGAGAGGTCTTCTGCATCCAATGGTGGCTTTCTGAGGATCAGGTGGACTATTACATTTTTAAAGGAAGTTGGCATGTTAAATTTTCAGGAGGAAATGGTAATTTCTGTTAGTGGCAAGCACAATTTTCCATGGGCTTTTACCAGCCAGGAGTGACACCTATTTCACAGGTACCAGATCAAATATTTACAACAGCTATTACAGTGAGACAGGAGCTAACCCTTTCAGGGGTAATCGAGCAATTAATTTGAGCTGGTCCATTTCTGAATTTTATGCCTTGACCAATTCCTCTTGTGTTCAGAAGGGCTTTTCTTCAGAGTAGGATGAAAGCTCGTCACAGCAGCCAGCGCTTGGATCCAATGACTGATTTAGGCCATCTGGATTAATTCATTGGTTTGCTATGCAGAACAACTCCGCTGGCCACTATTTTATGGTTTTGATGGAGGAGGGATAGACAATCTTTAGTTCTGTACCTGCAGCAGCAGAGCCCTACAGGAAGTCTGTGTGTACTGGATCAGGTTTTGTGCCACCAACATTTTTGTTTTCTGCCTAAGCACACCATTTCACGAGTCATCTCTGGTGATGTTCTGGGTTGGTACTGAGTGGAATATCCTAGGAGCTTATTCATACCTTAGCCTTTCAGTTGTGTGGTTTGCCTTGTTGAATATGCTGGAAACTTAAAAGGATTCAAATTTTTTTGTGAGAAAGCCAGCCCAAGTTGGTGGTTGTTAGAACAAGAACATGCACACACTCAGACACCAGGTATTACTACTAATCCCACTTTCAGTTCCTCAGATGAAAGGTGCTGTAGAAGTGAACACTTTTCCAACACTAACCAAGCCTCAACTTCATAGATGGGAACCTGGAAAGAGACTGTGATTTGCTCAAGGTCACACATCAAGCCCAGCAGAGTTAAAACCAAGAGCCAGTCCTCTAGCTATTAGAGTATATGACCCCTTCAACCAACTTTTTGTTCTATATATTTTGCCTTATGTTTTTCAGGGCTGTGTAATATCATGGTTTTGAATCCGAAGAGCCTTCTCAAGTTTATAGGAAAAGCACCTAGAGTTTCTAAAATCCCTGTATCATGCAATGCAGGAAAAAAGCACCTTTTGCTGTCTTAAGTAACATATTTCCATTAGCTGGACCCAGTACAACTAATGTACTTCAGCCTGAGGTACATTTAAAAGTTTTGGTAGCATAGCTATTTTGGTTAGAAGTGTGGAAAAATAAAGTCACCCCCATGACAGAGCCATACCAGCAAAAGCCCTAGTGTACAGATGCAGTTATATCAACAAGAAAATCCTTTTGCTAGTATAACTCACTCTCTTCAGAGAACTAGCACGTAATAAGCTATAGGAGCAAAAAGAACTCATTTGCCAGTATAAGTTGCATCTCCACTAGGGGAGTTTACTGATAATAGCTCTACTGACAAATCCTTTTAAGCGTAGGCAAGGCATTAGACTTGCAAAGTTATTTCAATCACATACATTTCGTCACTCTTGTGTGTCAGAGCTGAAACTTACAACTAACAGGTGCTCTCCTCAGAGAAAGAGCAATGTGCTGTGTTGGAAGGAAAAGAGAAGCTGAGCGTACTTCTGACCTCTTAGCCGACTAAGTAAAAAGTTAGCCTTCAACATTGATTTCACTGTAATATTACCTCAAGCCACCTGGCATTCAAACACTAAAACTTTTTTAAAAACATATTGTAACAACGAACTTTCATTTAAACAGCACTTTTCAACAAAATGGAATTTCAATGCACTCTACAAACTTACTAAGCAATTGTAGACATACTGAGTTATTTCGCACTCCACTGAAATGCAGGTATCTCCGTGAGGTGACTCACAATAGCAATGGATTACTTTCACACAGACTCTAGATTACAAAAATACCTTTTCACAGGCCTGAATACACAGGGCACTAGAAGCTCAGAACTCCTGCTGAAGCCAGCACCTTGCAGGAGCAGATGATCCTCTATTTTAATTCTGAACGATGCGGTAATCATATAAAAAGAATTACAGATTAGACATTTGATTTTTGAGAGCAGCAAGCCACTACTCAAGTCTCTCCTTTCACTGGTGAAACACCTCCTAAAGCAACTTTGTTACATAACTAGCCTGACTTTGAGACAGTTGCTGTTGAGAACAAGACACCGATTATTCCCCAGGCATCTTTGTCACAATGGTCCATGCAAGATTAATTTAACCACTGCCAAAGAAGAAATGCAACTCCTCTCCCCTTCCCACACCCAGAGGCTGCCTACTCCCTCACAATGAAGCCCACGGTCCCAGAAGCAGAACTCTTGTTGCTCCTTGTCAAGAGACACTGATTATGCAAGACGAACACTGGCAAGAGTTATGTGAAAGGGAGCAGTTGCCCCAACTTCAGGGCTGGCATCAAAGAATCACTGAACACTCAACACAGTACACAGCCCCACTCTGTTGCTTTTTCTTCTTTGATTTGGACTCTTCAGATGAGCAAGAATCATTGCAGATTCTGAGCTAGAGGGGCTTCTACAGCTCATAAGCCACAGAGCTGCATTACTGAAGAATCCCCCACAGCTGCCCCCTCAGAGACCCTGCACCAGATCTAACAACTTATTTTCTTTGCTTTCAATGAGGAGATGAAAGGGTGTAATGAGAAAAGAGCAAGGTGGCAAATGGAAGACAAGTTGGGTAGGTAGTGGTTTAAAGACAAAGAAGGAGCTTGAATGTGAGACAGGTGGGAGGAAGACAGTGATGGCATTTGGAAAGGGGTTGGACACAGTGAAAGCAGCAGGCAAGGAATAGGATTTTCACAGCCATGTGTTGGTCAGGACAGAAGAGTGAAAAGGCAGGAAGGCCAGAGATTTCACTGTAAAAAGGTTTCTGAATATTCAACCTACGTTTTCCTTTGGTCACCCTATTCACAATTTCTTTGAGCTGCATCCCCTTATGCTGTAATTAATCTGCATGTCAATAATATGCAGACATTTAATGCAACACACTAAATAGATTAAAAACTGGCTAACTGATAGATCTCAACATGCAATTGTAAATGGGGAATCATCACTGAGCGGATGTGTTTTCCAGTGGGGTCCCACAAGGATCAGCTGTTGGCGCTGTGCTATTTACTGTTTTTATCAATGACCTGAAGCAGACAAAGTCATCACTGATAACATTTGCAGATAACACAAAAATTGGGGGAGTGGTACATAATGAAGAGGATAGGTCACTGGTTCAGAGTGATCTGGATCACTTGATAAACTGGGTGTAAGCAACCAATACATGTTTTTAATATGGATAAATGTAAATGTGTATATCAAGGGTCGGCAACTTTTCAGAAGCGGTGTGCCGAGTCTTCATTTAATCACTCTAATTTAAGGTTTCACATGCCAGTAATACATGTTACTGTTTTTAGAAGGTCTCTTTCTATAAGTCTATAATATATAACTAAACTGTTGTTGTATGTAAAATAAATACGGTTTTTAAAATGTTTAAGAAGCTTCATTTAAAATTAAATTAAGATGCAGAGCCCCCCGGACCGGTGGCCAGGACTGGGCAGCGTGAGCGCCACTGAAAATCAGCTTGCGTGCCACCTCGGCACACATGCCATAGGTTGCCTACCCCTGGTGTATATCTACAAACAAAGAATGCCAGCCATCCTTACAGGATGGAGGACACTATCCTGCAAAGCAGTGACTCTGGAAAAAGATTTGGGGGTCGTGGTGGATAATCAGCTGAACATGCGCTCCTAACAGGACGCTGATGCCAAAAGAATTCATGCAATCCTGGGATGCTTAAACAGGGAGCAGCGTAGGAGCAGAGAGCTTATTTTACCTCTGTATTTGGCGCTGGTGCCACCGCTGCAGGAGTACTGAGTCCAGTTCCGGTGTCCACAATTCAAGAGGGGTTCTCTTGTCACTGTAGCCAATCCATCTCCCTGACAGGCAGTAGCTGGCTCGACAGAATTCTTCCGTTGACCTAGCATTGTCAACACTGAGCGTCAGGTCGGCATAGCCATCTCTCTCAGGAGTGTGGATTTTTCCCACTCTGAGACATACCTATGCCAATAGTTTTCAGTGTACCCCACCCCTTAGACAAGCTACACATCTTTAGCTCATAACAAAGACTTTCACTCTTCTCTAGCGTTTTGATCAAGTCATTTATTTTTCTCTGCAGTTTCATGAAAAGTTTGACACTGGGCATGTCCAGTTCAACAAAAGGAACATTTAAAAAAATCTTCCAATAATTGTTTACAGTAAAGATTTAAGTTGACCAGATGCATTGACTATGAATATCAGGACACACTTGCACGTTTCTAAAGCCAACCTGATTGTATTTTGTCCTTCTATAATTTTAGTGCATTAGATTATTGAAGCCACATATTTGGAAAGGTAAAAAATAAGCATCCTGCTAGACTGAAATGTTGTAGTTCAAGATATGGAGCAGAGTTAATCTCAGCCATCCCAATTAACCACTGAAAGCTAAATATTCTTGTGAAGGGAGTCAGAGACTAACAGAACGGGACTTTCAGCATGGTTTATATCTAACAAGACAAATAAACCCTAACAGATGTTCCCTTTTTAAAAGAATACACCAACTGACCCACCTGCTGCATCACACAATAGTAACCCTAATCTAATTGTATTCATGTGTTGCTATGGAAGTCATTGGTTTCTCAAAAGGACTTATAATAAAGAGGCAAGATAAGTGCAAAGAGGAAGCTCCTTTGCATTTTAAAACCTTCTAGAAAGAAATGGAAGTTGCATCCAGAGATTTTGGGAAAAGGCATCATGTGGTGCAGCTTCTCCTCCCAAAGTTCAACTCCCAGCAAAGGCCCAACTATTTTTACTCACTGTGCACAGACACACACAACCACATCACCTCAGGGCTTTTTTTCCACATGCTGCGCTGCAGCTGTGTCACTTCAGTGAAGACACTACTACGACAGGAGAGCGTCTCTCATTGGCATAGTTAATCCACCTCCCCAAGAGGCTGTGGGTACGCTGACACAGCACTGTCCACACAGGGGGTTAGGTCTGTATAACTACATCGGTCAGGGGGTGTGGATTTTTCACACCCCTGGTGATGTAGTTATACCGCGATAGGTCTGTAGTGCAGACCTGGCCACAGTCTTCAAACAGCTTCTCTGCCTCCCCATTCCTTCCAGAAGCCACCCTCCTCCTCTTTTGCAGAGCTTGAAACAGTTTCTCTAACCCAGTGGTTTTCAACCTTCTTTCATTTGGAGACCCCTAAAAATTTTCAAATGGAGATTTCCTTTTGGAAATCATAGTTTGTGGGCCCCCAGTGGTCCACAGACCACCTGTTGAACATCACTAATCTAGCACTTACAAGCTGAAAGGCTAGAGCTACTAGCCAGAGTGAAATAGCCCTGTGCCACCACACACCACCTCACCCAAAAGCAATGGAGTAGAAAGTTTTGCTCTCTTAATGTGATAATCAAATACTTCTCACTTGTCAATCAAGTCTACTTAACTGAGTAACTTACTTCATGTCTGACTTTATTAGACTTTCTGTCCCTTCCTAACTGCATATTACTCTCTCTCTTTTCTTTCCTTTCATTGATCAGATTGAATCTATTTCTTGGTTTTCAGTGTCTGTAATTAACTTCGTCTCTCTCCCCCTCCATCCTCCTATTTCCACTCCCAGACCACCCTGTGGTCTCTTCCTACCTTCTCTGCGTTTTCTCTCTCTCACCTGTCCTCGCTTAGAGTCTATTTATCCCCCATGCCTTCCCCACCCACGCCTCCTGCGAAAGGAGGAATGGCTCAGAGTCACCACTCCCTGCTCACTAGAGGAATGAACAGCAGGATGCTCAGTTTCCCATGCTCCCTTCCCATCCCCTCTTCCTGCAGGCAGGCAGAGCAGAGGCACCTCAACATACCTAATTTCCATTGGACGCAGGTGAAGGAGGTTTTTCCCCCAAGTTTTACTTTTTAGAAACTGCTATAAACTAACCCAGGTGACTGAACCTCTTCCCTCGCCCCATACCTAGTACTCGCCTCTTCTCTCTTCAAAATCCGGCTCCTGTGGGCCAGTGAGCCTTTTCCTCGGCCATTCTTAAGGTCCAGAGAAGCCTGCTGATCTCTCTCCACCACAGGGCAGGTTAGCAGGATGCTTCTCTGTTCTCTCTTCCCTGGGCTGCTTCATGCCCCCTCCCCTCTTTGCTTAGGATTTAACTCCTTCACGGGACAGGCCCTTTAGCTACGGGCTGTACAACTCTCCAGGCGGCTGCTCCTCTCCTGAGGTGGGAGACTTTGGGACCAGAATCAGGGGCAACCTGAAGCAAGAGTCCGACTCAAAAAAAACCTCCCCGGCACCAGCCTCCTGCATCCGAGCCGAAGGCTCCTGGGCTCGGGGACAGAGGGAGGGGGCGAGATCCGTCTCCTCCCACTGGTTACAGGGCAGCCCAACAAACACACCCTCCTCGGGGGGGGGGGGGGCATGGCTGGCCCGGCCCGCGGGAAGCGGGGCTCTCCCCACGATCCCCGTGTGTTTACCCGGCGCCCCGCGGGAGGCGGTGACCCACGGTAGCGCCACCCGCCCTGGCCGGGAACGGGGGACGCGGGGGCGCGGCCCGACCTGCCCCTCCCCCGCTAGCGGTGCCCCCGTTTCAACGGACCCCTACGGCTAGGGGGCGGGGGCTCCCCCCGCTCCTCCGGGCCCCACGTGCCAGAGCCCGGGGGGTGGGCGGGCAGGCGCCGGCCTCGCGCCGCGGCCTGAAACAGTGTGTGTGTGTAGGGGGGGGGTTGAAGCGCGCGCGCGCGCGACTCTCACCTTACGGGGGGGGGGGCGGGTCTCGCGCCGCTCGGCTCCCAGCCCGGGCCAGCGCCTCACCTCTGACCTTTCCCCTCTCCCCCTGACGCCGAGCCGCGCCCACGCGCGCAGGGAGGGTGGCTGGGCCCCTCCTCCGGTCCCGGCCACGCCCCCTCCGGACATAACCCCGCCCCTCCCTCCAGGCGCGGCTGCTCGCGTCCCTGCGTGGGATGCCTGGAGCGGCGCCGCCCGCTGCGCGCGGGGGCGGAAAGGGGAGGGCGGGGGCTCGGCGCCCCAGGCAGTGCCCGGCGGGCAGGCTGGCGGCTGTGGGCCAAGACAGGGCCTGGCTGGGCACTGCCTAGCGGGGGATGTGTGGCGGCAATAGGGCCAGGCTGGAACCCCAGCTGGGGTCTGGATGCTGCTGTAGCCAGGTTAGGAACAGGCAAGGGACAACCTCTGACTGCAAACAGAGACAGGATGCCCCATGGCACAGGGGTCACACAGGGGCCAGGGGCCACTCCACACCAGGCTCAGAGGATACCATGCAGTATGGCGGACAGGACACCACACGGCACCGGGGATAGGACGGCACATGGCAGCAGGGGCAGGTGGCCGATGGCACTGGGGTCAGCGACAGGTTGGGATGCAGGGTGGCACCAGGAACAGGGATGGGCTGAGGTGGCACTGCAGTCAGGGATGGGAAACCATGGGGCCCTGAGAGCTGGAAACCATGCAGTGACAGGACCAGGAAGGTAAGCCATGCAGCACCAGGGCTGAGTTACTCGCATTGCCATAATATGAAGGCTACCACATGGCGCTGTGCGAATCTGATGTCACAAATCAGGTGAGGATGTGGTGCAGTACCCTATCATGACAGGTACGGAGACCAGGTCAGGACAGCTCATCATGCCCTGCTGCACCAGCTGGTTGAGTTGGGCCATAGTCTAAGGATCCATGCCAGGCCACCTTAGGTCAACACATAGCAATACCCCATATGCTGTCAGAGACTAGGTCAATGCCTAACCTCAAGCTGTTCTAAGTCTCACAGGATGGCCTCCGGGCTTTCAGTCCGTGCAAGTAGTGTTGCAACCACAGGTGCTATGGGTGTGGGTACTAAGGGGAGGCTAAATACAATCTAGGAGGAACAGAAGCATTCCCACTAGCAGCAATAATAAATAATGTCATATATATTATTTAGGGGAATATTATTTTCCTCATTTTAAATTTTATATATATATATATATATATATTTTTTTATATTTAAAATACACACACACACACATTTCAGTGTTTCTCCCACTGCTGTCAGAGAAATCAGAAAGGGGACCGGGTCAGCACCAAGAGAAATATGAGGGTTTTCAATTTGCCATTATTGTCAGCTATGGGCAGGTAAGGTAGAGTCTGGGCAAGGGGGGAACACGGTGATGCTACAGTGTCCATGTTAGATTCTGCAGAATTTAAACTATCATTAAAAAAAAGAGAAAATGTTTCCAGAGCCTCATGGTTGTAAAGACAGACTTCCCACTATGACTTGCTATGGAGCTGTCTGCCCAAGGATAGCTCCAGGAAATGCCCCATCCAGCTCCAGGGGATGTCAGTAGCTACTGCTACTCCATGGAGGGAAGCTAGTTTCATGCAGGGAAGGCAGCAAGATGGAATGAAGGGACTTTCTCAGACCCCTGATCTTGTGTGTGTGTGTAAATGTATGCATGAGTAGGGCCTTAGCTGGAACTCATCTAATGGAGGCGGGGTCTGACTAGTCCTCTCACACTGCGGAGGTCATCCTGAGAGATGAGGTTACAGTTGTGAGAGACAAGCAGTAGGTCACACTCGCACATGGTCCCTGCAAGTAACCAGCTCATAGTTCAGGTCTGCTGTAGCACAATGCAACTATGTCGGTGTGACTGGGTCATCATGACCTCCCAGGACTCTGTGCAGGAGGTCAGTGCAAAGTGCAGCTGCCCAATGATCTGTCAGGAAATAGGAAACATTGCCAGTTTCTTGCAATTTAAATAACTGTCTTTGGACCTGTTTTTAAAAGTACATACTTTCTGTACAAATTTGGTGCCACTGGAGTGAGTGGGTTGGAGTTCAGCCAATAGCAGATAACTTAGGTCATGCAAGACCCATAAGAACATCTCAAAGAGGCAGCAGCAGAAGCCCTATATGAGCCACCCATGGAAAACAAAGGAATTCCTGTGCCCTACCTGCCCAAGACAATGAACAGAGACAATGAAAGGATGGTGTTAGTCACAGGGAAGAAAAGGAAGGCCAAGGAATGGTGGAGGAGAGAGAAGCAGAGGAAAGAAGATTGAAGCAAAGAAGGGCAAATCGGAGGAAAAAGATGGAATCGAAAAGGTACCATGTACCTCTCCAATGCTCTACTTTTGAGGCACATTTTTTCCCATCTCCTCAGCTGAGGCTAAAAAATTCCACATTATACACAGCACTAACCTCTGTAGCCTGCAGTTTTCTGTCGCTTAAATTATTTTATGCCTTCGCTCAGGGAGTTCCCCTAATCTGGGGATGTAGCATCTTTGATAACATTGCTACATGTTTGCCACTGCTAGCAAGTTCTTTAAATAATGTCTTGTTTTAAATACTTGTCATTTTTGTAGACATACTTCAAATGTCATTATCCAATTGAAATTCCAGGGGGAATGCAGTTACCCTTGCCCAAGTTAACCTGTAGTCAAGACTGGGGTTAATTAATACTCCTATTGTTGCAAAAAGATATGTGGGATCTTTAACCACCACATGTGATCAGGACTTGAAAGACAACACTTCCAGCAGCACACACAGGACCCCAGTGCTGCGACTAGGAAGGCTATATGTCCAGTTTTTAAATGATTTCCCCCTCTCCAGTACTGAGGCAAAACTGGATGTGCTTTTGTCCGGTACCGTGGACAGGGGACACCACTGTGAAGAGCATGACACCCCATCCCCACCAGGGCGACCCTGCACACACCATGCATGTGAGGTCACATGGATGGAGTTGGGAGTCACACAAGAGGGGGCAGGCCCTTGCTGCTCCCAGAAGTACTGGAGTGTCCAGTGCTCTGGGGATGTGTGAGTGGCCACCCTAGCTGCAACACTGGTTTAGGGCTGATTCGGAAGAGTGCCACCTCCTGACTCAACACTATCTGCATTTCCCTAGAGGTTTCCCATCCAAATACTGACCTAACCCAGCCTTTCAAAATCAAGGCTTGAGGAGGCCTGGCTGCAAGTACTATGGCTTCCAGTTAATGGGAACATTTCCAGTGAAAAACAAATTCTGAGACATGGCTCCTTTAAGGACGTGGGAACTCATTGTTCTGGGGGTTCATGGTCCGACCCATTGAGATCTAGAACATTCCCTGACCATTTGGAATTGATTGGATACAGTGTTCAAAAGGTTATCATGTTACATCCTAGAAATACCATCAAGCTGAGTGCAGGGCCTCGCAAACTCAGCCAATTAAGGAGGCTGGAGATAAAGGTCAAACTGAACAGCAAAATATCATTTAGTATTCAAAGGAGAACATTCCCATTATCTTGATGGGCCCACCAAGACAAGAATTCCTACGCCCCTGCTCAGGCACAAGTCATACTTTGGGTTTTTTACATGCCTGCTGGATGGCTTTTAAACTCATATCCTAGCCCTATAATTTACTTATGTTGGGTGTGATATAATTTTGACCATGGACTGCACTGATGCATGGCCCATATTGAGATGGTACAGTATACTGTGGCATGCTATACCAGCACATCTCTGGTGACCACATCCATTCGTGTAGGTTTCAAGATTTTATTTAAAAATAAAATTCCAATTCTAGCCCATCTGGCTGCAAAGAAAATCTTCCAACTGTGACCCATTGCAGTGCTCTACCTAAGACAGCAAAGAGAGACTGAGGGCTTGTCCACACAGCCCCACAATGCAGACTGCAGGGGCGTGCACTGCAGTACACACTAAAGCCTTGCACTGTAACTGCCCATGTGGATCCTGCTAGTGAGAACTAAAAGGTACCTAATTTGCACCTTCGTTAAGGTGAACTAAGTTGAGAGATTTAACCAGAAGTGTGACCTTCGCCCCTCCCTCCTTTCATCTCAGTGCAATAGTAACTTTGAAGCTCAATGAAGAAGATTCAAACTACCACAAAGTTAACTCTTTCACTTCTGGTCATTTATCAGAAACATCCAGGTCACCTAAAGAAATTTGGCCAGAGCCTGATGAGAGTGCCAACTTTTCTCCCTCTCACCCTGAAGCTTCTTATTTAAGCTCCTTCCCATCGCCGCAAAGATGGAAGTCTCCAGAAAAAGCTCAGCTGAGTAACAATACTTGTCACTTAATGCATGTAATTTTTTTTTTTAAATTAAACTCTGATTCTGATCTCCCAATAGGGTTTTCTCAGACATACAGATTTGAAGCTGCTAGTATATCACAATTGTCAGTAACGGACTGTATTCCATGTGCCAACTGGGACTGAACATGCATTGTGCTAGGCTCTGTGCATAATACACAGCAAGAGAGATGCCCTCTAGAGGTTGCACTCTAAATAGACAAGACAAACAAAGGGTGGGATCTATATTTCTTGAATAAAGAAGGGGGAAAAAAATCATAAAGCCCTTTCAGGCCTTCTACAGACACAGTCAGAAGAGAAGCACCGGGCTATTTTTTCCCTGTGCAGATCACCTGTAGCTGCTGTCTCATTTGGTATGTTTCAATGATTAAACCAAATCTTAACCCAGTTTAAAATAAGTTCTAGAATTTTGAAACTTTCATTGACAGGCTTTTCCAGTGCCAGCACTGACTCCTACCTTCTGTCTTGTCTAATTGGAATAAATTAAGAAAGGGACAGATAATAAGACAGAAAATATATTGCTGCTATATAAATCCGTGGTGTGATCATATCTTGAATACTGTGTGCAGATGTGGTCGCCCCATCTCAAAAAAGATAAAGGAATCTGAAAAGGTTAAAAAAGGGCAATAAAAATGATTCGGGGTATGGAACGGCTTCTGTATGAGGAGAGATTAATAAGACTGGGACTTTTCAGCTTGGAAAAGAGACGACTAAGGGGGGATATGATAGAGGTCTACAAAATCATGACTGGTGTGGAGAAATAAATAGGGAAGTGTTATTTACTCCTCTTCATAACACAAGAACTAAGGGTCACTAAATGAAATTAATAGGCAGCAGGCTTAAAACAAACAAAAGGAACTATTTCTTCACACAACGCACAATTAATCTGTGGAACTCTTTGCCAGAGGATGTTGTGAAGGCTAAGACTATAACAGGGTTCAAGAAAGAACTAGATAAATTCATGACGGATAGGTCCGTTAATGGCTATTAGCCAGGATGGTGTCCCTAGCCTCTGTTTGCCAGAAGCTGGGAATGGACAACAGGGGATGGATCACCTGATGATTACCTGTTCTGTTCATTCCTTCTGGGGCACCTGGCATTGGCCACTGTCGGTAGGCAGGATACTGGGCTAGATGGACCTTTTGCCTGACCCAGTATGGCCGTTCTTATGTTTTTAAGCATTTCAGGGCAGGTACTGTCTCACTATTTGTACAGTGCCTAGCACAACGGAACTGCAATCTTGATGGACTAGGCCTACTTTCTTTCAAATAAATGAACAATAATAAGCTATATCAGACTATCAAGATGGCAGCTGCCTGTTTGTTAATTATATTTAAAATTCATTACATTTTGCTCTTCTTTGCAATTCGAACCCTTTGTATATTACAGTGGAATGCTGCTGGACAGTAAAGGGAGGGGAACTGATTTAGGCCCCGATCTGTTCATGCAGATCCCTCCACCTGCACAGAGTTCACTGCAGGTTTGGATTTTAAATGCCACTTAGTGCCAATGCAAATTCTGCTCACACCACATTTACTGGATTGGTCGTGGAAAGTGCTAAAAAAATACCCAGGCTGTATTGCTGGCATCTCCTGTTTTTTCCCCAGGTATCAAGTACCACTCTCCCCTTGGCCTCAGGTCCTGTGCTGAATTGTGCCTTGGAATTCACAACACAGCTGCTGACATCCCTCTGGCAAAAAATGTGACATTCTTGTCCTGAATTTTATACTGGTAGATTCGGAGGAGATTCTTCTCTGCTTTCAGCTCGGATGACCCCTTCTGAATGATCTTTAACTGCAAAGGAAAGGGAAAGAGTAAGAAGCTGCTTCCTTGTGGCTGCAATCACAGCATCCTCCCTCCAAGGGAAAGGCCTGAGCAGGTGATGTGGTGTTTGTGTTAAAATACCTTTAACGTCCGCAACTGACCTGGCTGGAGGATTCGACGCTGCCATTTTGGAAAGCCCTGTGCAGCCATCTTAACAAGCACTAAACCTCTTTCTCGGTGGCAGCCTTGGCAGAGAGGCCAGGCAGCAAATGGGCCCTCAAGACTGAAGTGCTCTCTCCCCCCTAGAGGGGATCCAGCCAGGTCATGGATGAGACCAACTGAATGGGCGTTTGGAGAAGCTTCTCCGTATTTATAGCACACCCATCACCTTCGTGTCAGGGCACAAGCTTGCACTAGCGCAGTCTGTGCTGTAGCACTTCTATGTAAAGAACTTCAGTCTCCAGGGCTGTCTGTCCAGCCCCTTTCCTCAGCACTAGATTCACAAAAACATGGACTTCACTTCATACTTCTGCCATTTGCAAAGTCCACAGGCCAGATCCTAACTCTGCTAGCTGCTTTGCACCCCTCTGTAGTGCTTTGTACCACTGCACTGATTCCCCCAACATAGGGAGAATCCCCATGTGGCAGAGAGCCGGTGCAGTGTCTCGGTCATCCTCACTGGAAGCCCCCAAGAGGTGCGGCTGAGGAAAGGGAATGTAATTACAATGCCACAGTGCTCTAGCATCCTTGGCTGCTGGGGGCAGCAGGATATAAGTTAGCCCTAAGACTGCTCTGAATTATGCTGGGGCCAGACTGGTGCCTGCATCAGGAGCTACACAGGGGGCTTAAAATCCCATTTGCACCCCACCCCCTGAACTGCACGTAATACACCCTGACTGCACCTGCGGCTCTAGCCATACATTATTGTCTCATGGCAGCATCGGGAGCAGGGAAAATGCTTTCGCAAGCTTTACCTGTCCGTGAACATCTTTACAGAAGCCGGTAGCCAGCCCCTCTGCCCAAAGGATTAGGTTGCTCTGGTGACAGAGGGAATTCACGACCAGTTCATTCTCCTCGTCTTCTGAATCATCATTGCTGTGCACTAGCACCACTATGTTCCCCTGGAACAGAAAGTGTCACACAGGAATTCATGACTCATTGACAATCAATTTTGGATTATGAGAGGAGATCAGAGACGTGGGCACACACAAACACATTGCTAACTAAGCTACTTAGCCACTTAGCTTCATGGTATCTGCGTCAATCTGGGTTCTGAATCAGAGCCGAGTGGGAGAATAACCAAACGTATATATAACTCTCCAGCCTAAAAATACATCCAACCTTTGTTACAAAAATAGCCAACACTAGTTAAACTGATCTGTCTGGCCAAGCAGACATCTAATTTGTGAGCTATACCTTAAAGAACCATCTAATAGAGAACTAGCTGAAGGGGCATTGCCTGAGGGATTATGTCCAATGTTTGCATTTTGTGAAAGAAAAGAAAAGTTTTATAAAATCCAAAACTAGTTCCATTAAAAATATATCATGAGAGTCTTTGCCTCAGCCCACTGAATATTTAAAGTCAAGTCAAATTCCAGCCCAAATTTAAAGTTTTCCAAAAGAAAAAAAAAAAAACTACCTTGTACAGAAATAAAAATACTTCCATTATTTATTTATTTTTAAATTACTTTGGAAACAATATTCCAAACAAGCAGACATTCACCGGCACCATTTTCAACCCCAACATTGCAGCATTAGCAGCCAGCAAGAGAATAAAAAGGTGATACTGACTAGTCTATTTTTGACAGGTTTCAGGGTAGCAGCCGTGTTAGTCTGTATCCTCAAAAAGAACAGGAGTACTTGTGGCACCTTAGGCCTGGTCTACACTAGACGTTTATGTCGAAGTTAGCGCCGTTACATCGAATTAACCCTGCACCCGTCCACACCGCGAAGGTATTTAGTTCGACATAGAGGTCTCTTTAATTCGACTTCTGTACTCCTCCCCGACGAGGGGAGTAGCGCTAAATTCGACATGGCCATGTCGAATTAGGCTAGGTGTGGATGGAAATCGACGCTAATAGCTCCAGGAGCTATCCCACAGTGCACCACTCTGTTGACGCTCTGGACAGCAGTAAGAGCTCGGATGTTCTGAACTGCCACACAGGAAAAGCCCCGGGAAAATTTGAATTGGAATTCCTTTTCCTGTCTGGCCAGTTTGAATCTCATTTCCTGTCTGGACATCGTGGCGAGCTCAGCAGCACTGGCAACGATGCAGAGCTCTCCAGCACTGATGGCAGTGCAATCTCAGAATAGAAAGAGGGCCCCAGCATGGACTGATCGGGAAGTCTTGGATCTCATCGCTGTGTGGGGCGATGAGTCCGTGCTTTCCGAGCTGCGATCCAAAAGACGGAATGCAAAGATCTATGAGAAGATCTCTAAAGACATGGCAGAGAGAGGATACAGCCGGGATGTAACGCAGTGCCGCGTGAAAATCAAGGAGCTGAGGCAAGGCTACCAGAAGACCAAAGAGGCAAACGGACGCTCCGGATCCCATCCCCAGACATCCCGTTTCTACGAGGCACTGCATTCCATCCTCGGTGCGGCCGCCACCACTACCCCACCACTGACTGTGGACTCTGAGGATGGGATAGTGTCCACGGCCGGATCCTCGGACATGTTAGCGGACGGGGAAGATGAGGAAGGAGATGAGGAGGACGAGGCAGTCGACAGCGCTCACAACGCTGATTTCCCCGACAGCCAGGATCTCTTCATCACCCTTACAGAGATCCCCTACCAACCCTCCCCAGCCGTTACCCCGGACACAGAATCTGGTGAAGGATCATCCAGTAAGTGTTGTAAACATCTAAACATTTATTTGTAACAGAACATGATTATTAACAATTTAAAAAATGGGTTTCTCATGATTAGTTTGATTAACTTAACGGTTCAGTCATGGGCAGTGCAACTATTTGAAAAAAATCTAGCAATGTCCGGTTTTGCATGATTGTCCTGCCCAAGCCGCTCTACTGTTTAGTCCCTGCTACTGCAGCTACAGTAAGATGCGGTCTATATGTCCGGGGATGGAGCAGAAATCCTCCGGGGACATCTCAAGGAAGCTCTCCTGCAGGTAATTTGAAATCCGCTGCATTAGGTTCTTGGGGAGAGCGGCCTTATTGGGTCCTCCGTTGTAGGACACGTTGCCGCGCCACGAGACTAGCAAGTACTCCGGAATCATTGCTTGGCACAGCATGGCGGCATACGGCCCTGGTCTTTGAAGGCTTTCCCGGAGCATTCTCTGTCTGTCGCTCTCAGAGATCCTCATGAGGGTGATGTCGCTCATGACGACCTGCTTTGAATGAGGTAGGGGAATGTTAGTGTTGGGACTGCTTTACCGTTCCTTTACAGAACTGTAACCGCTGGTTTGCAGCCACGCGGTGGAGGCGGGAGAGGGTCAGCCGAAAGGGATCGTTCCCGGGGACAGCCGCGAGGGTGTGGGACAGGAGCAGACTTCCTGCTTGCCGGATTGCTGGCAGCAGGGACCGACATTGATTTCAATGTGAAATGAGGCCATTGCTAATATTAAAGTTTTAAGCTGCCACGAATCTACGGCTTACCATGTCTGCGTGCAAGAGCAATTCCGTTGTCCTGACAGGGTTCTCGAAAGTGCTCTGCAAAACCCCAGACACTGAATGCGAAGGCCGAGAATTCGACCTTGTGCTGAGTGCGCATGTGATAGGTGCTGTGCATGGTCCTGTTCACAGAGAAAGACTATGTTCTTTGTTCACAAGTACATTTAGCTTTCTGAGGAATTCACTCCCTTTTTCCCATTCCCACAGCCCCATCTGCGACTGTCTCACAACCTAGCCTGTCATCACACTCCCAGAGGCTAGGGAGGATTAGGCATAAGAAGAAGAGGACACGGGAGGACATGTTCTCAGAGCTTATAGCCTGCTCCCGAGCCCAGGCAGCACAGCAGACCCAGTGGCGGGAAAACTTGACCCGAATGCACCAAGCAAACATGGATCGGGAGGAGAGGTGGCGTCAGGAAGACCAGCAGGCGACTCAAACCCTGCTTGGACTACTGAGGGAGCAAACGGACACGCTCCGGCGCCTTGTGGATGTTCTGCAGGAACGGAGGCAGGAGGACAGAGCCCCGCTGCAGTCCATCTCTAACCGCCCTCCCCCGCCACCAAGTCCCATACTCCCTTCACCCAAAGTGCACAGAAGGAGAGGCGGCAGAGTCCCTGCTAACTCTCACTCCACCCCTGCAGAGAGCTCGAGCAGCAGAAGGCTCTCATTCCCCAAAGTTTGACAAGTACTTTCCTTCCCGCCTGACACAAGCCCCCGTCCAAGTTTCACTTCCCAGTCCCATGTGTAGTTGATAATAAAAAATATGTTTCTGTTAACTACTGTTTCCATCATGTTCTTTTGGAGGAGGGGGGGAAAGGGGGTTGGTAATTGGACAGGACAGTCACCTTTGGCAGGGTACATAGTCGGGGGCAGGCACAGCAGCAAGGCACATACATAGTGCAGTGATGCAGTGACTACTTACCCTGGTTAGTCTGGGAGGTTCTTTTCATGTTATGTGGTGGGGGGTGGGTTGCTCTGTGACTTTGTGGCAGGGGAGGGCAGTTAGAGATCTTAAGCGGCGGTCCTTAGGCAGGATCACAGAGCCACACAGCAGGGGATCTGTAACCGTCCCCCCCTGCCACAAAGTCACATAGACCCCCCATACACACAGTCCCTATCAGGAGGGGTGACAGGCTCCGTTGAAAGAACCATCCCACCGCAGCGGAGCCTGTCAGTCCTTGAGTTTAGGAGCTGCATTCGCGCGACTACACTACACCCGCTCCGCACCACAGTCTGCGTCCCAGTTTTTAAAAATTCCCGCGAAAACAGTATTAAAGAAAACGGTGTGCTTTAACAAAGTTGAACTATTTTTATTTTGAAACGTGTGTTGGAAGTGGGGTGAAGGCTTCTCTGTACACAAAATTAGAAAGTCACAGGTTACCCTGCTCACTCAGGAACTTTGCTTTCAAAGCCTCCCGGATGCACAGCGCTTCCCGCTGGTCTCTTCTAATCGCCCGGCTGTCTGGCTGTGAGTAATCAGCAGCCAGGCTAATTTCCTCAACCTCCCACCCCGCCATAAAGGTCTCCCCCTTGCTCTCACAGAGATTGTGGAGCACACAGCAAGCTGCTATAACAATGGGGATATTGGTTTCGCTGAGATCACAGCGAGTCAGCAAGCTTCTCCATCTCCCCTTGAGACGTCCAAAAGCACACTCCACCACCATTCTGCACTTGCTCAGCCGGTAGTTGAAGAGTTCTTTTTCAGTGTCCAGGGCACCTGTATAGGGCTTCATGAGCCAGGGCATTAGCGGGTAGGCTGGGTCCCCGAGGATGACTATAGGCATCTCCACATCCCCAACAGTTATTTTGTGGTCCGGGAAGTAAATACCTTGCTGCAGCCGTCTAAACAGACCAGAGTTCCTGAAAACACGAGCGTCATGAACCTTGCCCGGCCATCCCACGTAGATGTTGGTAAAACGTCCCCTGTGGTCCACCAGTGCTTGCAGCACCATGGAAAAGTAGCCCTTTCTGTTAATGTACTGGCTGGCCTGGTGGTCCGGTGCCAGGATAGGGATGTGAGTTCCATCTATGGCCCCACCGCAGTTTGGGAATCCCATCGCTGCGAAGCCATCTATGATCGCCTCCAAGTTTCCCAGGGTCACTACCTTTGGCAGCAGTACATCAACGATTGCCTTGGCTACTTGCATCACAACAACCCCCACGGTAGATTTGCCCACCCCAAACTGGCTCGCGACTGACCGGTAGCAGTCAGGCGTTGCAAGCTTCCAGAGGGCTATGGCCACTCGCTTCTGGACAGTCAGGGCTGGTCGCATCCGGGTGTCATTGCGCTTCAGGGCAGGGGACAGCAACTCACAAAGTTCAAGGAAAGTTCCCTTCCGCATGCGGAAGTTTCGCAGCCACTGTGATTCATCCCAGACCTGCAGCACTATGCGGTCCCACCACTCAGTGCTTGTTTCCCGGGCCCAGAATCGCCGTTCCACGGCATCAACATGACCCATTGCCACCGTGATGTCCTCGGCGCTGGGTCCCCTGCTTTCTGAGAGGTCTGTGCTACTCTCAGACTTCAGGCCATCACCGCGTTGACGTAGCCTCCTCGCCTGACTTTTCTGCATCTGCCTCAGGGCAACCTGTATGATAAGCTGCGAGGCGTTGAGAGCGGCCACAACTGCAGCGATGGTTGCAGCGGGCTCCATGCTCACAGTGCTGTGGCGTCCGCGCTGTCAATGACTTGAAAAGTGCGCGAAATGATTTCCCGCCGGCGCTTTCAGGGAGGGAGGGAGGGCGGGAGTGAGTGATGGATGGATGACGACAGTTACCCAAAAGCACCCTCGACACATTTTTTTACCCAGAAGGCATTGGTGGCTCGACCCAGAATTCCAATGGGCAGC